>NC_136487.1:41087877-41132877 GCF_053919585.1 Euprymna scolopes
GCGTGGCTGTTTACCTGTAATGCATCCAAAACCAAACTTCTATCCTTACATCATCAACGCTCTGATCCTCATCTGGTATTGTGATGGATGGCTCTCGTCTGGGTGAGGCCCCGTGTTTTGACAAGCTTCTGGGTTTGACCTTTACTCCGGATCTTAAATGGAACACGTACATTAAGTCTGTTGCCAAGGTCGCTGGAAAGATAGTGGGATCCTTCTACTGCTCCAGAAGATATCTCACTACTGATGCAATTCTCTATCTATATAAAAGCCAAGTACGCCCAAGGATGGAATACTGTGTCCATATCTGGGCAGGAGCTGCTAAAAACAGCCCATCCTGCCTTGACAGAGTACAAAATAAACTTCGTGGCTTAGTGGGGGGCGCCCTTTTCTCTACTCTGCAACCTCTCTCCCACAGAAGAGACGTTGCGAGCCTATCCTTGTGTTATCGTTATTTCCATGGCAGGCGCTCGTCTGAACTCCAATCTCTGGTCCCCCCTCGCCAATCTTTCACGAAAAACACCCGTCTCGTTGAATTCACTGTGAAAAATGTCCCCCACTCTATATCTGTGCCTAAATCAAAACGCGGATTCCATGAACAAAGCTTCTTTCTTAGAACTGCACGCCTGTGGAACTCTGTTCCGTCTGCCTGCTTCCCACCGGACTACAACGTGGATGTCTTCAAGTCCAATGTTAGCAAATTCCTAATAAACCGCCCCCTTAAGTAAATACTTCATCAAATCTCCACACTAACGTAATGTACTTGCAATAACCCTTATCCATGAGTGGCATCCGGGCCTTGATAAGTGGTGATCACTGTGTAAAAATAAAAAAAAGAATAATTCCGAATTATATACTCAGTACGTAATCAACAGAGATAGTTATCATCCACGGGTTTATTGGCAATAATTAAGACAGTAAATCATTATAAAACGAATGATTTTAGCTTATTAATGTTCAGCGATATGGAAAGCTTGATAATTGATACGCAACGAAATAATCTGTGTATTGATTGCTGTTTAATTAATGCTGTTATGCATTCATTAATTATGATTAATTATACGGATCAATACTTGATTGTACTCCAATTATATGAAAATATGAAATATTACAATTAATTAAGAAATACATTATTTAAAACAGTTCTTATTATGTTATGAATAATTTATATTATTATATGAACCAGGGAGTAAAAAAATGCTTTTTAAATCACGAAAGATTATTTGCATTTTGATCAATGTTTATAAATATACAAATATAATAAACGTAAATAGCTAAGAATTAAAAAATAGAGATTAATTCAAAATTCATTTTGTATCAAATGCATTGCAAATGACTAATGACACATTAACCTAACATTTGATTTTAATAGTAATATTCGTTGTCTATATCAAATGAATGCACCAGTTGTTATGCTTTAAAAACGAATTATCTGATCTTGTGTAATAAATAACAAAATACATAGCATGAATTTGAAAGCTTTATCGAATAACATTTCTATAAAGCACTCATTTGAATATAGGTTTTCGTGCGATTTTTATCTATGTTATAACGAAAGATAGTTCGAATAATTGTCGTATCAATTAAAATAACATTATGGCAGCGAACCAACCAGCGATTCTATCAGTACAAATAATATCAAATAAGAAAGTATATTCACTCAAGAAAAAAACTATAACAACATGTGGCCTATGAATACCTGGTATTAAGCAGAAATAGTTTACTTTCCATAACAAGGAATCAAATGATGGCGTTAGAATAGTACCCGATGTGAAAGACCCGCTTGACTTGAAGGTTTTAGTATTATATTAAAAGTTTTAATTCAAACTTTAAATATCATGCTAAAATTTCCAAGTCAAGAGGGTTCTTGAATACACATACAGACACACAGCCGCAGGAACACACTAATATATATATATATATATATATATATATATATATATATATATATATATATATATATATATATACATATATATATATATGAGTGTTTTATAGGGGTTTATATAAAAGAGTCTTAGAGAGAGATGCTTAGAAAGAGTCTTATTACAGTGAGGGATGTTGAAAGACTCCGAGAGAGAGAGAGAGAGAGAGAGAGAGAGAGATTTTTGTTGTATAGAGACTTAGAGATATTAAAATGTTCATTCTTAGATGTGTTGAAGAAGAAGGAGAAGAAAAAAGCTCTTTGAGTGAGGACATAGTGTTCAGACAGTTCGGACATGATGATGTTGAGACGTGTATGTAAAGACATATAACACAAATATATAATACAATTCCACTTTACCCTTTTGTAAGAATCATAAGACACAAGGCAGGCTTTACAAAAAACACTTGATGGTTTATTTCGTCACACGGCCGTGTTTCCATCACCAAGAATTCAAAGTCTCACATTTTTTTTCTTGAAGTGACGTCTCGCTTCTAGACGTCTGACTCTCTCTAAGTTTTTTCACTGACTGTCTAACTCTAAGTAAAGTTTTTCTCTAGTCCTAGAACTTTCTATTTTCCGTTACGTCATACACATGTTAAAACGTGTGCCTTCTTTCACGTGTTATGGACATACGTGTCCAAAACTTTTCCTATTTCTACAAAAGGACTTTTAACCTATATTCAATATGTTAAAAACATTATCTTATAAGCTGCATTCTTTCAATTTAAAATTTCATAAAAACTTAAGAGTTCACATTCTTTCCTTGAAATATTTATCTCTATTCTAAACAAATGTTTGTTTTACATTTTTAAATTTTCACACGTAATCTATTTCTAAACTAAATTACGAGGTTCGAATTTGTCTATTGCTATTTCGTTTTCATTTTAAACTAAATTCTCCATTTTTATACTTACATTAAAAGGGGACAGCCCTTATCATGTAACATATATATATATGTGTGTGTGTGTGTGTTGGGGTGTATGTGTGTGTGATGGTATACGGTAGTTATTATATACAACACACTAGCCCCACAAGTTGTATGCAGAGAATCGCAACGAAACATAACAAAGAAAAATTTCGACTCACTTTTTTTTAGTGGAATCAACAGTCATTTATTCATAGATACTTTCTTTTCTCTTATTAAAAAAGTTTTCCCTTACTTCAATGTGCCTTACAAACCTCTGCCGTATCGAACACGTTGCATTCTCCGTTCCCCGGTCATAATGAGGCACGTCTTTCTCTGTCGTTCCCTTGATCACGCTTGTAACTCATTTATTTCTATCCTCGTCGGGCCACATTTTCTTTTTCATAAAGTGTTTATTCTTACTTCCTTGCTGCATGTCACCGACCATACTTTTCGGTCTTTTGCATACGTTAGTTGCTGGTGCGTCCGCGCTCAGTTGCATATACAGTGACACGAATAAGTAGTTGATAATTGTATGTCTTGTTATAACTCAAGTTTATATTCGCCATATTTGCCTGATATTTTAAATAGTATCTTGTAATATTGCTATAGTTGTATGCAGCATTAAAACTTAAAAGTACTAGGGAAAATGGAGTAAAACAACGTGAGATAAGTGTAAAAGCACTGTGATCAACTGTAGAATGCGACTGACAACAGTGAAATAAAACAAAGATTACGCAACAAAATATTAAATTGAACTATCCAATACTTTAGCAATATTTAACGTTGATGAAAATAAATTCAATAAATCCTTTTTTATTTTCCGTCCACATAAAACGTAAACTACTTTACAAGACGCTACTTACCAAATATTAGCCAGAATTCTGAACATAACAGACCATAAGATACCTGCAATGATCTTGCATGTCACCGGATATATTTAAGCGTAATAATCCATAAAAGATACAAGTTAACAGACTTATCACTTATAGTAATGCACACATCGGTTTTACCAAATCCCTAAAAGTATCCTCCGGTTACAAATTTGATTATTTATACGGAATCATCAACCTTATTTCGCTTTACGACTCATTATATCCTCAGATTATACCCCATATATTCATTAACAAAACTCGTGAGTGAATTTATCAGCCCGTATAACCGTAGGTAATATAAAGTTAACCCATAAAGTCACACAATGTTCAACGAGCGAGATCGAAGATGCGTCGCTTAACAACTCGGGCTCTCTTATCATCGAAGTTATCACAGGAGCATTGCCAGCACCCTCGAAATGCAAATCTGAACAGTTCAACGTTTGAAGGAACAGCTCAACAATGTTTTCAGCTACGGTTATGAGCTTCGGCGCGGTTTCAAGTGAGGACTACACCATGCCACTTCACATCTTAGAAGCTGAAATTCAACACCGGGATGTGGTGCAGAGCGTTGTAATCCCCTGGTGCAATCAGGCGGCCGCTGGCAGACTCTGGGTGTGGCAGCATAACTCGTCGTTGGCCCAAAAGTCAAAAGATACCTAGCTTGGCTTGAGAAGTGTTATCACTTTGTACCCTTCTCTCACTGGCCCCTTCTTTCCCCGACTTTTACGCGTTGGACGACTTTGTTTGATCATACGTCGAGAATACCACCATCATAACCTCTCACAACATCAAAGCCAGCCTGATCGCCACCATCCGTCAAGTATTCGCCGAGCTATTGGCGGCGCTTTTGAAAAAGGAATGCTCCCTGTTCCAGACCGGTATTGTGGCAGACTGGAGGATGCTACCTTGATTAGATGCCAGCTCTCCTATGTAATCCAGTTATTTGAATTGATTTTTTCAATAAAAGTTTTAAAATAAAACTGTAGTATAATTTTAGGGCGACAAATTTATCGTTCCAACCTCTATGCAAAAATAAATGCCCGATAAAATTATCAATAATAAATATCAATATAAATTATCAATAATAAATATCAATATAAATTATCAATAATAAATATCAATATAAATTATCAATAATAAATACAGTAGTTTGTCTCTTCTAATAATTTGGATGAATAAAACATATGGAGAAACGTTTATTTTCGTCACGAAAGTTTCATTTAATGACGTCAAGGATATATTTACATTGAAATTCACATGTTTTCAATGCGTTCTTATCCTTGGGGCATGTTTTGGTGAATGCTATGTATCAAATCTAGTAAACATAATATTTATTGACAATATAAACTCTGCTATATATGAAGGCTATGTGGATAATATTGTATTTTAGCTAATAATATTGACTAAATACGTATACAATCGATACTTTTGCAAACAATTATTTTAAACACATTGTAGAACTAAGGTGAATATGAAATCCTATTCTTTGGAATTATAATTGATACGCCTACTGACATATCGTAGACATTTACTTAAAAAACACGACTAGTTTATGATATTATCTTTAAAATTATGAAGTCTTACGATTGCACTGCTAATGAAAACATTGTCAAAACCTAATAAACCGGTCAATTTTTAATTTTGACTATCTGGAAAACACATGTTATTGAATTACAAAGTTGAAAACAAGCCTTTAATGATAAAGATTTCTTTAAAAAATATCGTTTATGAAAACTGACATCAATAACGCGACACAAATGAACACTAGTATAATAATAATAATAATAATAATAATAATAATAATAATAATAATAATAATAAGAAGAAGAAGAAGAAGAAGAAGAAGAAGAAAAAGACAACTCGATAAAAGCCAACCACACCAAAGCAAATATAGATAAAACACAAGATAACAGAAAAAGAGGACTTTGTGGACAAAGGGATGAGACTATAAACATTAAAGATGGTTTCCGTGTTCTAGAGATATCTCCAGAAAAGACCCTAATTTACCTTATATGTGCTTCCGGATTGCACTTGCTTACACCACAGCATTCATATTTGCCCTTTATCGCCCCTACAACAGCGGGGTTACTGCCCTTAAGAGTATATCTGAGAAAATTGACCACATCCTGTCTGCTCATCCTTCGGCTACCATTCACATTTGCGGTAACTTCAATGTCCATAATGTGGAATCGCTGACCCACTCAAATAAGACAGATGATGAGGGGAGGTTCTGTCAGGATTTTGCCATTGCCTATGACCTCACAGATTGTTCAGGAACCCACCCGTGTGTCCGATACTACTGGTCAGTATGCACGCCTTCTAGACCCTTTTCTTATAACTTCCCCTGAGCTATGTTCATGTTCCGTTCTATCTCCCCTGGGATCCTCCGACCATACAGTTATATCACTTAACATAAAAATGAAATATGTCTTCAGATGTACCTCTCCAACGTACTTTATATCGATACTCTACGGCTGACTGGGATAGCTTCCGTACATTCATATCTGATCTACCTCTGCATTCCATGTTTAAAAAGGATGTATCTTCTATAGTATCAGACCTGACCGAATGACCGATTCATACCATCCAAAAAATTCCAACGAAAACCTAACAGCCAGCCATGGTTTTCCCCTGAACGTGCTGCTGCCATTGCGCACAGAAATCACTTTTTCCATAGCTCCCCACCGTAATAGATGTACTGAGACTAAAGCTGCCTTTAGGACTGCTAACAACCACTGTAAAAGAGTAATAAAAATGCAAGAGAGCTATATGCTCAGTCCGTCAAATCCAAAGTAGCTCAGCAACGGCTTGATTCCCACCAGTTTTGGCAAATAGCAAACAGGATCCTGAAGAGAGGCGTGCGTTATATCTCAACCATCATCAATGAAGCTGCGGTCATCTCATCAGCATCAGACAAGGCCAAACTATTTGTCAAGAACTTTGCAGCTAACTCTACCCTCTACAACGAAGGTCATGAACTCCACGCATTTCCTCCTACAACTGACAATACACTATCCAACATACAAATATCTGTGCATGAGGTCGACAAACTAATAAAGAACCTTGATTCCAGTAAAGCAACTGGCTCAGACGGCATTCCAATTATAGTATTGAAAAAGCTTCGACCAGAACTTGCTTTCATACTTTCAAATCTGTTTCCTTAAGGTGAAGTTCTTTCCAACACCCTCGAAAACCTGTATTTAAGAATTCGGGTGAAAAGTCATCTCCCTCACAGTACAGACCAATACGTCTCTTGTGTGTCATGAGTAAGTTACAGGAATCAATATTAAATAAAGAAGTAGTCAACCACCTCAGCAGAAATACCATCATTAGTGACATGCAATATGGTTTCCGTTCTGCTAGATCTACAGCTGATGTGCTAACAGTTATATCCCACAGGATTAGTGAATCTCTCGACAAAGCTTCCTTTCTTAGGCAATTGCTCCTGACATATCAAAGGCCTTCGATAGGGGTTGGCATAAGGGCCTACTTCACAAGATTTCCAGCTACGGTATAACTGGAAATGTTTTTTCAATAATTAAATCATTTCTCTCTGATAGGTTCATGAGGGTAGTGATTTACGGGCAACAATCAGAGGCGCACAGTATTAATGCTGGAGTCCCTCAGGGGTCCATCCTGGGCCCAACTCTCTTCCTGATCTATGTCAATGGTTTCCCAAAACACATACTTAAATCATTCGTTGACATATATGCTGATGACACGACCATCTACACCAACACATTAAAGGCCGTAAATGGCAAAGTTGTCTCTGATTCCCTCTCCTCTGATCTTGAGCGCGTGGTTCAGTGGGGAAAGAGATGGCTGGTTACTTTTAATGCATCTAAAACCAAGCTCCTAACCTTACATCATCAAGCATCAATTGAAATGGATGGCTCTCGTCTCGGGGAGGCTTCATGTTTTGACAAGTTTCTTGGTTAGATCTTTACTCCTGATCTGAAATCGAATATATATAGCAAGTCTGTTGCCCGGGCCACTGGGAAAATAGTGGGATCCTTCTACCGCTCCAGAAGATATCTCAATACCGATACAATTCTCTATCTCTATAAAAGCCAAGTGCGTCCAAAGATAGAGTACTGCTGCCACATCTCAGCTGGAGCTTCAAAAAACTGCCTATCCTGCCTTGACATAATACAAAATAGACTTCGTGGCTTGGTGGAGGATGCTCTCTTCTCTTCCCTGCAACCTCTCTCCCACAGAAGAGACGTTGCGAGACTGTCTTTGTTTTATCGTTATTTCCATGGCAAGTTCTCGTCCGAGCTCCAATCTCTGGTCCCTCCTTGCCAATCCCTCATGATAAACACCCGTCTAGCTAAAACCACTGTCAATAATTTCCCCCACACTTTATCTGTGCCTAAATCAAAACGTAGATTCCATGAACGTAGTTTTTTCTGAGAAGTGCACGCCTGTGGAACTCTCTTCTGTTTGTCTGTTTCTCACCTGGCTACACCTTGGACGTCTTTAAGTCCAAAATAAACTAATTCCTGATTAATTGCCCCCTTAAGTAAGACGCTTTATAAAATCTCCAATATCAACTATTACTACGATATTATCCCATTGATTATTGTACACAAATAACCATTATCCCCGAGTGGCTTCCGGGCCTTGATAAGTGATGATTCCATGTAAAAAAAATATTGGTGCAAAACAATACAGAAAAAGAGACCATCCCCAGCAACTACAGACCTATAACTTGTTTACCCACGATGTAAAACATACTCACTGCACAAGTAGAAGAACAAATTCTCAGCTCCTTCATAACAGAACTACTTCCAGAGGAACAAAAATGATGCCAAAAAGGATGCCAAAAAGGAAAAAGAGGAACACATGACCTATTATATAACACTATCGTTTGCCAAGGGACAGTAACTTGGCTGAGTAACGTCCTGTTCACATAACCAGCGCCCCGGGGGAATAAACGATATCAAACGATAGGCACATGGCAGCACAAATGAGTCAATATGTCATCGGTTATAACCGGTTGGCATGGAAAGAAACATGTCACTGTGCCACAATTATATATAGAACAAAGGAATTCCTGAGAATGTACAGAATACTAAGTAATATAACCAATCTGATAGAAAATGCAATGAAAATATGGAGACTTGAACTGACAGGCGATGGACAATACATAACTGAAATCAAAATGCAAAGAGTGAACGTTCAAGGTGATCCTCTATCATTTCTGTCCATTATAGCTAGGATGCTCCTGAAAAACATCCTAAGAAAATGGCAAGCCAGATACAAGTTCATTAACACAGAAGAAAGAATAGATCACCTAATGTACATGGATGACCTAAAACTGTTTCCAAAAATAACGACAAAACTAGAAACACTAATAAACACGACTAGAATTTTTAGCCAGAGTATCCAAATGGAATTCTGTATGGTAAAGTGCGCACTGCTGACCATCAGGATTGGAAAACTGGAAGCAAGAAAATGTATAGTACTGGTCGATCAAACAAAAATGGAGGCCCTAGGTGGACATGATAAATACAAACACTTGGGAGTGCTAGAAGCAAACGCCATTAAAGCAACGGAAATAAAAAAGAAAACAGAAACGTAATACGTCAGAAGAAAACTCCTCGAAAGCAAACTAAATAGTCGAAAACTAATTACTGGAATAAACTCGTCACGGTGTCACGAATACTATACCCTGGATCGTTGATAAGCTGGACGAAAGAAGAAGTGAGAAATCTCGACCAGAAGACCAGGAAACTCATGACTATGCACAATGCATTACACCCAAAGTTGATGACGCTGACCGATCTATGTGAAACGGAAAGACGAAGGAAGTGGGCTGGTCTGTATAGAAGAATCCGCAAATAATACAAAAAAGGATGAGAAAAATACATAATGCAGCACACTAAAAAAATAATTACTGCAGCAAAAGACAGGGAAGAAACAAAGAAGATAGAAAAAGAGACGAGGAATAAGACGAGGAAAGAAAAATGGGAAGAGAAACAGGAACATGGAAGATTAATAAGGATGACAAAAGAAGAGACTAACGAAAACACTTGGAAATGGCTACAAAAACAAAATATTAACAAGGAAAATGAATCATAATAAACTAATAACAGCTGCACAAGGTAACGTAATTAGAACCAACCACATCAAAGTAAGGATCGACAAGACAAAAGAAAACAGCAAATGCAGACTCTGCGGAAAAAGAAACGAAACAATAAACGACATAATAAGAGAATGCAACAAATTAGCTCAAAAAGAATATAACAATAGACACGATCAAGCAGGGAAGGCAGTACATTGGCAGTTATGCAAACAATTGCATCTTGAACAAACAGATAAATGGTACAAAGACAAACTGGCAGTACTGGAAAATGAAATTCAAAAGTTCCCATAGGATATAGATATACAAACGGATAAATGCATTCAAGAAAGAAGACCGGATGTCATAATAGTTAATAAAAGAAAAAGCCCTGCCATATTGTAGATGCTGCCGTTTCAGCAGACCACAGAGTGAAGATCAAGGAGATTGAAAAGCGAAGCAAATACACAGAACTGGTTAGAGAACTCAACGGGATCTGGAGAATGAAAGCAAATAAATATAACACCGCTAACAGTAGGAGCGCTAGAAACAATGTCGAAAAATTTAAAAAAAGAATGGGAGAGATTGGAATCAGAAGGATGGAAGAGAAGATACAACGAATTTAAATAATGAAAACGGCAGAAGTATTTTAGAAAATCATTGAATGTGGAGACTAACACCACGCATAAACTACACCCAAACGGGACATAGAAACGGCTACCGATACAAACGCAAACAAACATCACATGGAATCAGGAAAACTTAAATTGTATAACTTCAAAATGTCGCCTCCTTTTTTTCTCTCTCTAAATGTAACTATAAACGGCACCACATTAAATAATGAGGGTCAATTAGGATGGAAAGACCGAGAAGAGAAAGCAGGAACTAGACATCGGCTGAATTAGTGCAAAGAGGACTGGGACCCTGAGGAGACTTATTGCCACTACAATTCCAGTGAAGACGAATTGTCGCCGCCAACGAGAAATCAATGGTAAGCGGCTGCTGAGATAACGCAAATTCTTTTGCAAAGGTTATCGGAAGAGGTTGAAAGTACTGGAAGTCTGGGGATACTTCTTGTCCCTCAGACTCCTGGGAACACCACAAGTTCTTCTCAAAGATAAATCTTTGATGTTGGCTTGTGCGACTACTCCTAGTGAGTAATTAATAATAATATTAAATATCACAGCTATATTAATCTACATTATTATAATCGAATCCAATTAAATTTTTCAATAAAATAACAATTTTCCCAAAATATTGTATACCAATACATATCCCTAATTTACAACAATAACAAAATTGGGCTCGTTGTTTTTGTCATTTTTTTAATCCAACAATACTGTTAACACGGCACTGACCAAAACAAATTAAATATACGAATGCTTATGTGAATTTGAAGAATGTCTTACTAACCATCAAATTCTTATTTTGCACACGTTTTACATGAACGGCAACCCTCCAAATAATTCTAACATATAATTCATCAGAAAACAATGCAATCTAACGCCAGATTATTTCTCATATATTAACCGCAAATAAATAATAAAATACAAAATAATTGCCCACACAGAGAAAATTAGTAGAAAATATGTAAGTAGATACACACACACACACACACACACACACACACATATATATATATATATATATATATATATATATATATATATATTCGTAACTGTATTTACTGCTATTTCATAAATGTTAAGCTGTGTTTTGTTTATTAGGTTTCATTTTATATTAACATAACTAACATTTATGAAATCGGAGTAAATATAGTTATTAGTACATTTTACAATTAATAGCTATCTATCTATCTATTTATATATATATATATATACATATGTATATATATATGAGTATATTTAAAATATATATATAGAGAGAGAGTGAGAGAGAGAGAGAGAGAGAGAAAATGAAAAAAAATCACGACGATATAAGGATATATGCTAATGCGTATAAATTTAATAATTCATTCAATAGGAGAATTACATTAATTAGGTTTACGGGATATATATGCATATACACATTGCCAAAACCTACAAAACGGTTCAATAGTAATCCTGTCCATCAATAAAAACACCGTTTATGTAATTACGAAGTTGAAAACAAATCTTGAATAATAAAAAAATATCTAATTATATAATTGATTAAAAAATGAAATCAGTAACGCGACACATTAGCATAATGCGTATTAGAGCATATATATATCCCGGACGCCTAATTTATGTAATATCTATATTTAATAAACGATAAGATTTATATGCATCATTATATATTTTTATATTGCGTGTGTTTTTTTTTCTTTTTCCTTCTGTTAACCTCAATTGTTGAGATTTTTATTCTCTCTATAAAGCCCTTTTTTAAAAGAATTTCTCGAATTCTCTTTGGTTCCTTCTTTTGATCTATCTATCTATCTCTATCTCTCTCTCTCTCTATATATATATATATCTATCTATATATATATATATATATATATATATATTTATATATATATGTATATATGTACACGACCGCACTTTTTTTCATTACTTCCTCTAATGGACAACATAGTTAAAAATAAGATAACTTAAACAAGGAAATAAAAATTAAAATAGAATCTAATCAAATCAAATAAATAATTAAATTACATGATTATCTATAAAAAAAATCAACCGAAAAAAACATGAAACTCCACCATCATAATAATTACTGCTCGAAAGCGTGCAAGAAAAAATGGCCGACACATAATCATATACAACACAATTTACTACTAGAAATCGCCACAAATTCATGCAAATCGGGAAAATTAGCAGAAAAATCCAGAAAAGAGAAAACTTATTATTTTATTGACAAACATGCTTTGACAATTACTTGCTGCCGAAATATTCACGTAGCAAAAGTCTACCAAATAAAATAATATATATTTCTCACAGTTTTCTTGGGGGGGGGGTAATTTTAATGTTTTTCTACCACGTTGAAGAATGGCGTCATATTGTTCCAAAAATATTATTAACAATTGAAATTTCGTTACACCATGATAAACGATGCACGATAAAATACGTTAAGTATTTTAAATTATTGTTCGTCTTATTATTTGTAATTACTGCCTAAATATACGCATAGCGAAAGCCTACATAATAAAATAATGTATTCTTTCTCATATTTTTTTATGACAGGCTGATTTTAATGTATATTTACAAGTTTAAGAGTTGCGTCGTGTTGTTCAAAGAAGGCTATTAGCAACTGAAATTTGCGACAACATTATAAGCGATGCACGATAAAATTATATTACGCTAAGTATTTTTAATTGTTGTTAATTTTATTATTTGTAAGTTTCTAGTAAATAAACATTCGTGTAGTTTTAATTGGTTTCGAAATACTAATTGCGTGTCATTAGCTAAATTTTTCTTAATTCGCAGTGGATGTAGGTATACTTTTGTACATGCGGGAAAGTCGGGCTGGAGTTTTCGATGAGGAAGCAGAATTCTAACATCGCGGAATGTAATGTCTTTTCTTTAAAATTTTAAAATGTTCCTAATATTTCTCCTTAATATTAAAATTGGCTTTTATCAACTCCATGTTTCCAATGAACGATCGAAAACGTGGGGGATACATAGAGAACACACATTTGTTTAATTTTAACAGAAAAATATCATTAGAAACGTTTACAAAATAAAAAAAGGCATAATTCTAATAGTGGTACAATATTTGTTTCAATTAAAAAATAATCCCGCATAAATACATCCACAATATATATCACACATAATCATATATTATCTTAAGTTCTATTTTAAATGGTGGTTTTATTCTGGAGATTATTTCAAGATATTAAACGAGATAAAACGAAAGATCAATAATGTTAGACTAGATACTTTAAGCATGGATTTTAATTTAGTATTACCTTCATCGATTAGATAAGCGAGCACTGAACCGACATCTTATGACTGCTTTCTTTTTAAGAGATACCAATGTAGTTTTGATGCTCTAAATAATTCACGTCATAGTCTTCCACTGATATCTTTAAACTGGTTTGGTTGATAAGGAACTCTCCTCATTATTTTATAAAGCTTATACCGAATTTTAAAATACTCATTTCGAATTTAGGACGTTATCGCTTTATGAGGTTGACAGTGTATACGAAGCCAAGAAAAGACGTCTGTGGGCATGTAAGTCAGTGTATAATACTAAAAAATAGTTCGTTTATTTAGTTTTAATAGATTTTTAATTGAATCCAATAATACAGCAGAATTGAATTCAAAAATCCTTTAATCCTTTAAACATCTACACTAGATACGTAGATATATACATATATAAATATATGTATGAAAAAATTATATATATATATATATATATGTATACATATGTATACACGGTGACCAAAAAAAAAAACCGAGGACATTCAATTATTTTTCTGAGCATTTAACAGTCAACGGAGCAAAAAAGGCGAAAGACCCTAGTGTTTTGATGTGATGTTTTGAATATAATAAACTAGTTATGACCAAAGTTTCATTTCATTCGGACAAAACATTAAGAAACGGGGCCTAATTAGAGTTGGAGCCCGTTTTTGGGGTCACCCTATATATATACATACATATATATATATATATATATATATATATATATATATATATAGAGAGAGAGAGAGAGAGAGAGAGAGGGGGAGCGAGAGACGGACAGCCAGACAGACAGAGAGAGACAGAGAGAGAGAAGCGATAGATAGATATATAGATAGATGGATAGATAGATAGATAGATAGATAGATTGTATGTATATATATATATATATATATATATATGTATATATATATATATAATTTTTATTCAAATTTATTGGGTTTAATTTATTTATAAGCATGGATACCCGGCGTTTCCTGGATGGACATGAATTCAGTTTGAACACAGCGGCTATACTAAGTATATTGCGAACCCCCCAGAAAAAAACGTAAGAAGTAGGTGCCAACATCCCCACGAGCCCGTGCACTTTTCCCATCCTAAAAATTAAATGTATAAAATAAATGACTTTTTTTCAATCAAAGAAGCAGCGAGCGCCCTTGTGATCAAAAAAAATATAGCCGTGTTAAGCAGATCCGGAACTGAAACGCCAAAAAGAGAAAGAAGGGAAAAAACGTTACTAGAAAACGCTTTTGCCTACCGGGCCACGGCGACATGACGTCCGGATCCTGCAAAATATATTTTTAAACATGCTTTCAGTTAGCTACGCGTGCATGACTTGCGAAAATTGCTTTGTGAAAAGTGACCTCCCTTCCAAGGAATAGTCCTGTTGACCACATCATAATTTATCTTTCTTTTCTAATTGTCAGATAATAAGCGCCTGATGGATCGCTCGTTGACAATGTATCTATTTCGACACGGTTCGATGCGTCTGACGAAAGTTTTTAGAAAATATACGAACACACAAACAACCAGACGTTTGAGATTTATATAACAGTTTTTTCTTATTAGCTATGCTGTTATATTTCATTTTTTCGCTTGCCTAAGGAGAAGTTACTTGTTTTACTGTTTATTTGCGTTGGCTAATTTTGTGTGGCTTTTTTTTTGTTATTATTATTACTTTAATTTATTTAATATTTAAATAGATTTATTTTAATATTTATTCAACATTGTTTATGCATACAAAAATTATCCATGAACACGTGTTTCTGGGCAGCGCCCGTTGTCAGCGTAACTAAACTTTTTAACAAAGATCGAACTGTATGCATGTATTTCACTATTGAGCTACGATATCCCGTTAAATTTTTATGCACTAATGAATCGCTTTTAAATGTAAGATCTATTGGGTTTTTTTTTTGTTTGTTTCATTAGCGAGTTTTTGGTACTCAATATATATATATATATATATATATATATATATGTATACATATATATATATATGTATATATATATATATATATATATATATATATATATATATATATATATATATATACACTTATTTTATTATAACAACTCAAAATGCTTTGCTTTAACTTTGGAACCATCAATCCGGTTTACATGTTTCGGCTTGCAAACTTCTGCGCAACGTAAGCAAATAAAACAATGTAATGAAAGCGTTTTTAATCGATATTTTTTTCGCGCTTAAAATATGCAAATAAGGCAAAACTGTAAATCTATTTTGCTTTTTTGCAGCGACATTTATGTGTAGTTTCCATTGCATATTCGTATTGTTGTCAAACAAAAACAAAACAAATATGTTTACGATTTAAAGTATTTTATACTCTCTATAATCGACAGTTAAAATACGTTAAAATTGCACAGATAAGCTTGTCATTTTGTTGAGACCGCGTTTATGAAAAATAACTCCTTTACTATCAACACATAATTACATCTAACTTCGTTTATAAATACTTTTTAAATATTTTTTTGCATTACAAATAAAAATTGGGCAAAAATAAACAATAAAGCATGCTGATTTAAAAAAAAAAAGACAGAAAATAATTCTAATTTTTAAACAATGTAAATAGAATATCAATAATTTTAAACAATATAAACCTTTTTTGTTTTTAATTTGGAACAAATATTTATAGAAGATTTGATAATTTTAAACAATATAAACTATTTTATTTTTAATTTTAAACAGTATAAACAGAATATTTAAAACAAATATTGTTGGCGAATGTACACTAAAAACATGTACATTTTTAGCGTCCCAAGTTTTTAAAACTATTATTTCGATATGAAAAAAAAAACAAAGCTAAAAACTACTTTATTAATGTACATATTTAAAAAAAACTATTTGGTATTGTTAACGATCTAAACTAGCGAGGTTTTCCTCCTAAAAACGAACATCTATTTTTGCTAATACATTTCAACGGTATTTAAAGAAAAAAGGAATATTTTAAAAATAATAAAAATTAAAAACTTAAGAGTTGGGGGTCATCTTCCTATACAAATTCGGCGTAAAATGCCCCGAATCGTGATCACATAGCTGTAAAAGAGACATGTAATCGTCAGAATTTTTTTAAAGTTTGGGGTTGGGGAAGGTCAAACAAAGACCAGGGTAGGGTGGGGTCATAAGTTTCAAGCATTTCAAAAATATGTAGAAACACTTCAAAACGTGTTGGGAAATGGATTAAAGAAATAAGCAAATGTATTGGGTGGTAGGAAAAGTCATATTGTTAGCATTAAATAAATTGAAACAGCTGTAAACAAATGTGAATGCAAAATTTACAAGAAAATTCGCTCGGCGTTGCCCGGCACCGAAGTGAAATTTTGTAATCAATAAGTGCTCAATATTTAAATTATGGCAAGTTGTTCGCCAGGCTATTCAGCTAGTGCCGGTTATCTCTGTTAGCATTATATTAAATTATAGTTAATATATTGAAGTAATATTAATATACTGAAGGGGCACTCACACTGGATTGGTTGAACTGGCTTTTTTCTGGAGGAAGAATCCTGGCGATATCAAAGTCACTAGCGATTCCCTAAAATATTAATAAATATATAAATGCTTTAAGAACAAATACTTTATAATGCATTTTCTTAATTGATATCTCATCTAAATCATACATAATTAATTTAGATATGAATTTTAATTTATTAAAATGTAATTTATTTGAATTTTTTTATATTTCATTTCATTCTTACTAAAAGGTCATATTAGAATTAATGAAGAGTAATAAAAATATTATATGGTGATATAGATTAGCGAACCTACGTAATCATAGGCATGAATGTTATAAAGCATGGTATATTTAATTTGTTTTATTACATTTTTTCGACATTTTTGGAGATGTTTAATGTCAAATCCGGTACTTTGGATATAGAATATAAATGTTTCAATTTCTGTATATTTCGAAATATTTTATACGCGTTTATATTTACCTTTATGTAATTTTAATTCTTTCAGGTGTTGAATCCGATCAATTTCGTTTTAGAGTCATTTTTTGTTAGTATAAATTTTGTTTTTATTATTAGATTTGCAGAAAAATATTTACATTAAAAAGGGATAAAAATACAATAACGTCTGGCGAATTTTAAGCCAGGCTTCATGTAATATTGACATATACAATACTATATGTGTGTGTTGTGTATAAGAGAAAGACTCCATATTTTCACGAGATAGAAACCTATTTTGATTGCATAACGCCTGCAGAAAAGAGACTACTATTGTTGAAGCAACCAGTGTTTTGATTAAGTAGAAAACTATATGTTCTTTTTTTATTTTGTATCAATTTCATTTATTGAGAATATTTTTATGTCTAAATTAAAAGTTAAATAAAATAAAGAGTAGAAGATACATTTCCTTAACAAAATTTGCATTTTATTTATTTAATAACATGTTTAAAAAATAAATTTACATGCTAAATAACAGTTATGTATACGGAAATTGAAATTATCATACAATTTCATTTAAAAATCATTATTCAAATTGTAATTAAAATCTATTATATTATTTTTCATTTTACAAATGTCTCAAACTTTCCACTTATGCTCATCGACTCTTGTAGAAACATTGAAAAACGCGTACTAACTCCGTTGCTACTGACTTGCGTACAATTTTAAATGTCATATTTAGCAGTCGTATCAATAATGAACATTAAAAGTAAGTTTTGTTTAATAAACGACTAACGCAGGTCCTTCGATTTAAATAAAATTAAACACTCAGTAAACAACATTTATTTCTGTGTATCTCAATTATATTGCAGACTGTTAAGTTTATTGACATTATTTTCCTAAGTAGTAAAAAAAAAAACAACACTACAGTAAATGAATTAATCAGTGATTCAATATGTATTAATGATTAGCGAGTCGACAATAATATTTAAAAGATAACACAATAACTAAATAACTCGATTTGTAAAGGGAGACAACTAATGTTTCCAAGGCGATAAGAATTATCGGAAGATTCTTCGGTGGAATATGACCAGATTATGTTCCGTAAAATATTCTCATAGTTAAAAATTTTAAAAGTAGATTAATTAGATATTTTTATGTTAGATATTTATTGCTGCTTTCATTATTATTATTATTATTATTATTATTATTATTATTATTATTACTATTACTATTACTATTATTATTATTATTATTATTATTACTATTACTATTATTATTATTATTATTATTACTATTACTATTATTATTATTATTACTATTACTATTATTATTATTATTATCATTATTATTGTTATTATTATTGTTATTGTTATTATTATTTTTATTATTATTATTATTATCATCATCATCATCATCATCATCATTATTATTATTATTATTATTATTATTATTATTATTATTATTATTATTATTCCTTGAAGTAAAAACCTATGAGCATAATTTCTGACATTTTTTGCATTAGTAAAGTTACTCGTGAAAATTTAGTTTTTGAATGTTTAAAAAAAATACAAACACTTTAACTCAACTGCTGATTATGTCTCGTACGATCTAGTTTTTCACTACAAAAACACATATCTACATATAAACTTTATACTCCTTAAATATGATGAAAACAATGCAAACACTCATTTCCTCTAGAAAAGTCTGTTTCAGAATATCATTAAACATTTGTGATTAAAGTTAATTGGAACAATAGTTTTAATCGCGTGATGAAAATGAGAATGAGTTCTGTTAATAGCTACAGCTTCTATTCCTTGTATATTAATTGCATCACTCCTTTTCGCGTTATAACAAAATCAAAGGACATTTATACATATGAATGTTGCAATTGACTACTTAATTGTAATCTTACATTTCAAATGACTCACAATGTTTTCAGCACATTATAAAACATAATTTCCACCTCAGTATGATCTGACACAAAGTCAGAAATTAGGAATGTCTATCCAGCGCTTTTAAATCGGAGCATTATGGCTTAAAAAATTTATTTGGGATTTCCCATTGACATTCTCCGGTAAGGGTGCATCACAAAAAAAACAATAAACTTGCCCTACCCGAAAGCCAGGTTGACAGGCCTAGAAGGGGGAGCTCTTGCACATAATTTAGTGTATGGTGAAGGATTTAAATGCAACCTTTTGCCTGAAGTATTACATTTTTGAATGTGGGATTTATCTCGTGAAATAGAAGCTATTCATGCATCTCTCTCTCTCTCTCTTATCCTCTTACTTCTCCCTTTTCATCTCCTAGTCTTTCTCTCTCTCTCTCTTTCTCTCTCTCTCTCTCTTATCCTCTTACTTCTCCCTTTTCATCTCCTAGTCTTTCTCTCTCTCTCTTTCTCTCTCTCTCTCTCTCTCTCTCTCTCTCTATATATATATATATATATATATATATATATATATATGTATATGTATATATAATCTATAACATAACCATGCAACGAAGATATATAGGATTTTCTATGGTCTGTCGTCACGGAAACTAACCAAATTATCGTATAAAAATAATGTTACCGCGTGCATTCCCGGAGTGTTTAGTTTGCTTGTTTTATAATCATATTCTAATGTTTTGAAATGATCATGTGAATAGATACATAAAACTTTCCTGTAAATACAACATGAAATAATGATAACAATAATAGTAATATATGTGTGGGTATGTGTGTAATTCTTTTAAAAGCGGACAAAATCGCCATAAAGGTTTTAATCTTATACAAACATTATTAACGTACATATTTATTAATTTATTAATTAACTGATAAATAGACATACTTTAGATGTTAGATGATTGGAATTGTGAAATTGTGTTTGATATATATATATATATATATATATATATATATATATATATATATATATATATTTGTGTGTGTGTTTTCGTTCCTTTAATTCTGCTTATATAAATATGTGTTTGATAGCGGATACATTTATAAGTTCATTGATTATTTGCTATCTCTTAATATGCATATATGTTCATTCGTGTATGAATCGGTACTTAACTTGTTTCTCCGATATCTTTATAACTAACTTTGAAAAGCTTCCGCTAACGAAAATGCTTATATTGGATCGCTGCTTAATTCGCCATATTCGCTCGAATTGCTATTCCTATTGATTTATTTTTCTTCGAGGAAAAATGCTTAAGCATCATCGCTTTGAGAAACTCCAACCATATCAAAACGACTCGTCAATTTCGTACCGACATCATTATAACGTATGAGAATCTCTGATTTTCAAACGTGTCGACAGAACGTGACAAATGACAATGCCTAGTCCATTGGACCCTGGAAGTTTTATTTCCTTCTTAGACAGGAAAAAGTATACTTCGCTTCACAGAATGTTCGGAAGACTTTTTTCCACAACCACTAGACCGAAGAATAAAGGATATAACTTTTGTTTTTCTTATGAAAACAAAGAAACCGGGTTCTTTGTGCGTAAATTTAGAAACGATGCCGGAACGTTATTGGCACAATGGGCAGTCGTTTTCGAGTGAGTTTAAAGACAACGCAACTTCCAGTGCGGAAATTATATTTAGAAAACACCGAATTGATTGTATTATTTCATCGACCGTTATTCTTCAAAAGGTACGATATAACAAAAGGAGAGCCCGAGGATAAACAATACGACATATTCTGTGCACAAAAACAGACGTAAGCAACTGTTGTAACTCCATACAGAATAACAAGTTAAATTCGTATTATATTTTAGTTTTGTTCTGTGCCATCGAGTGCGAGTGGTAGGGTGAATCTGTGATCTGGATAATGTTGTCGGATAACTTGTATCTTAATTTTATATGTCGAGATGAGGGTTACATCCCAAGGTGTACCAGACAGATTTTAGGTCAACATAAAATAATATACAAATAATAATTCTAGAAGGAAATGACAGCGTAAAGCATCAGTAAGTTAAATGAACGATCGACAATGTTATTTGTCCGAATTAGCTGTAATTGCTTTACAGGCACTGACGAAACTACTAATGTTGGATGACGTAAACAAAGTTCATTTAACAAGTTTACTCACCAGCCGAAAAGAGTGTTACAGGCAATCAAATGATAAGGAAAGACAACAGACTTAGTGTGAAAAAGCCGTTGAAGCGGTGGCTTACATTTGTAAACCAAAAACATCTGTAAATATAAAAAATAAAGAGCTTGTTTTCATACTTTGTCTGAAAGAAAAGCAACATTTGCGAGGAGGAATGAGCAGGAAGAGCGGCTACGTTTATGTAAAATAACTACAATTTTTCATGAAAAGTCATATCCATTTACTTAAATATGAACTGTTTCTCTTCTGATATGGAAACAAGTAAATACATCTTTGAGTCCACATTTATCACGTAATCATCTATCAGCTATCATTCACTCATATTTCAGTAATATCATATTTCAGCAATATCATATTTCAGTAATATCATATTTCAGCAGTATCATATTTCAGTAATATCATATTTCAGTAATATCATATTTCAGTAATATCATATTTCAGCAATATCATATTTCAGTAATATCATATTTCATCAATATCATATTTCAGTAATATCATATTTCAGTAATATCATATTTCAGTAATATCATATTTCAGCAATATCATATTTCAGTAATATCATACTTCAGCAACAACATATTTCAGTAATATCATATTTCAGCAATATCATATTTCAGTAATATCATATTTCAGTAATATCATATTTCAGCAATATCATATTTCAGTAATATCATATTTCAGTAATATCATATTTCAGCAATATCATATTTCAGTAATATCATATTTTAGCAATATCATATTTCAGTAATATCATATTTCATTAATATCATATTTCAGCAATATCATATTTCAGCAATATCATATTTCAGTAATACCATAAGTCCCTACTTAAATCTATCTTTTATCACCTGTTAACACTTTCCAAACAAACACCTCCCTGGCATAAATGGCGTAAGTTAACCCTATTTTATTTTGCCCCATAATTCATGTGTCCTGATAGCATGGACAGTTGACAAACACATAAAATCCGATGATCCAAAGTACAAAATTTTCGATTTTGACACCTTTGATGTTTTTCTTTTCGGATAAAAACCTATTAATACATAAAATGTCAAGTCTGTAGATAAAAAGCTCGTCTAGTATATAGGTTGCTAAGTATCCGTACACAAACATTCTCACGCGTAAATTTATTTTTTTAATTCATGCACCTTTTGTGTTTAGACAATTCTCTATTTATTATTATAATGTACTCACTATATATTAGTGACAGTCTGGCGTGGCCCAATAGTAAAATACGACTAAATATGATATTTTAATTCATGCGGCTTTCATGTTAAGTCGTGGGCCTATTTCTTGTATCTGGGAATTTCAATTTCCTCTACTTTAAGTGTTTTTCTCGCAGATGGCTGCTCAGACCAATCTGATCGTATAAATCAGGTGTTATGGATTCTATGACATGAATAGCGCGGTTAACGCAGTATTAGCAAGCCCGCCCTACTGCAGATACTCTAACTGAGCGTATATATCGTGCACTGGATAGTAGTAGCCGACCCCAGAGCAGTAGCCCTAGATATATCTAAGGCATTTAACAGGATATAACACGATATTTTCGCATAAAAATCCAATCATATAGTATTACTGGAGAAATACTTTATATAATGAAACCCTTCTTGAATAAAATAAGATCCAGGTCGTCGTCGATAGTCGTACGGAAACAAAATAGTATGAATGCATACTTTTAAATTCCGTGCAGATGATTGAGTTCGACAAAAAAGATTCTACACGACCGATTAGATAAACCGGAAGAATGTCGAATGTTAACAATGATCAAAACGCTATAATAATATCATTCAGAATAAGGAAATTATTCAAAAGAATGCAATTAATAGGAATAACCAATTCTAATCTAAAAAAATACAGAAAGAAAGATTCCTCAAATTTAATTCTGATATCACAACGCTTCAGTATGAAATTTCCGTCACTTACTAGAATTATATCATGTAAAGATTCTCCTCCTAATTAGTATGGGTAGTGTAAACGTGAGTTTTACCACAACTGGATGTTATTCTTGAGTGCCTCTTGTGTTGATATATACACCTTTAATATTAATCTTATTCATATTAGACAATAAATAGTCATTAACACACAGAACGTTTCGCCTTATTACATCTCTTCAGTTGCAAGACAAACAAACAGGTCATGGATCGACCAAATAATCATCAAGTTAATATTCAGTAGCTCGGTCTCTAAGACCATTGGGTCAGGCGCCGTCGGCAATGATAACTAACAATTTTATATGCATATATCGACCGGCATTCCTATAGTTTTCTATTTCTTAATATACGAAGAGTTTTGCATTGCGCTACTGAAGCTGTAGGCGATATTAATTACCCAGAATGCTGAACCCGCGAAGGGGAGGCTTGTATGATCATTTACAGAACCGTTACGGTGTATAATAGCTCATTAGCATGACTAAACCCGTAACCATCCAAAGGACGGAGAAGAACAAACAACCAGCTGATAAATATTAGCTCTACTCATCAGATCATTAGGGGGCAGTTAAATTTAATATACTGTTATCTTAGCTTCCTATAGTTAGAGATGATAGGAGTAAAGGCCGGAAAAAAAACCTTTAGTGAGAAAGATGGAGAGTTATGTGACATATAAACTCCAGACATTGAAAGTGAAATCAGAAAAAAAGAAAGAGAGGGGAAAAAGAGAAAAGAAAAACTAACAAGCTAAATCAGGTATAATCATGATTGTCAATGTAAGAGGGAGAGAAAGAGTAATCAGGTAACGATTATACTGAGAGAGAAAGAGAGAGACGGAGAAGGAGAGAATGTAAATTACTATCTATAGATGTGAAAACGGGAGTTGCTCACACAAGAAGTTTCTCCTGAACAAGAATATCGAGCAGACCATACATGTAAATAATGCAGTGGGAGTCCGATGAAACAGACTATACGAGTATATGGAATATCAACAGAATAATTTAATACGGCACATACACGTACATATATATATATATATATATATATATATATATATATATATACATCATATATATATACATATATATATAGAGAGAGAGAGAAAGAGAGAGAGAGAGAAAGAGAGAGATAGAAATCTATATACACATATACACATATATAGTACCGTCCAAAACTAAAGGACAAAATTTTAAAACCTAATATTTGTTAGAAATAAAAGCTGACATTTTGACAACTGGTAGTCGTTATCATTCATAATAACATACTTAAATTTGAATCATTTGCAAAGGAAAGAAAAAGAATTATGACAATTATTTATTTATTTTCAAAATAGGAACGTCCAACAGTAAGGGACAAAATTGAGAAACATGATGTAAACAGCCAAATAACAATAAAAATACATGTAGGATCAATATTTAGTAAATAAGCCCTTGCTCTCAATGACAGCTGCACATCTTCCACTACAAGAACGAATCAGTTCTTGACAATCCCCGATACTAATTTTAGACCATTCTTCTTAAAGCTTCACCTAAAATCCGCCATGTTGATGGGATTTCTTTCCATAATTTTCACTCTTAAGATCTTTCAAAGATTTCCAAATAAATTAAACTTGCTTTCATCGCTGAAAAATACTTTTGCCTAATTTCCATATGTCCAAATTACATACCTGTTTGCAAACTCTAATTTCGTCTTCTTATTCTTCGAACTAACAAGTGGTTTCTTCCCTGCGGTTCGATTAAACAGTCCTATTTTTTGCTTACGTCTAAAAACAGTCTGTCTGGACACATAGCACTTTTAATTTCCGTGCAAGACTTAAAACGATACTTTAATGACAAACGCTGCATTACTCGATTTTCTCTTGCCGAGGTTCTGCGAGGTCGCCCGGTTTTAAAAGATGAAGTCGAATTTGGGGGTATCAAAACCAAAGCAAAATATGATGAAAGTAAAAACAAAATAGATAAAAACCATAATTTATTATACCATACCTGTTCACACTGAAACAGTTATGGATCTCTATTAAAAAAAACTTGTTAAACTTTGTGCCATATTTTCATTCTATGGAGGTCAGGCGCGAACGAACACCCCATTATTTTAGTAAACTATAGTTCTTCAAACTACAACATAATTATCAAAGTATACTTACGCAGATAGATATGAAAAATCTATATTAAAGCGTGTACCTATTTCCATTGTATGGAGGCCAGGCGCGAACGCAAACCCTACAATTTTATTATACCATCCCTATTTGAGTTAAAACATACTTATCAAATTATTATTATGTGCATCTATATTAAAAACACTTGTAAACGTTTTTTTTTTTTTAATTTCTATTTTTTTTATTTCCATACTTTGTGGACCAGGCGGGTACGACGACTCCACAATTATATGGAATCATCATATTGTAAGATCAAACATACCCATTCCTGTGCCGCGATACATCTTCTATCATTCTATCTGTTCATAGTTTTCTATAATAGTCAACCATATAGGGGCCTCTTCGTGACCAGACACAAACAGAGTATATATACTAGCATTTTAGCCCGGCGTTGCCCGAGTGTTTGGATGTTTATGTTTAGCAAAAAAAAAAGTGGTAGTAGAAAGGCAGGCTCGAACGCCTACGACTAAGGAGGAAAAGAACGGGGTAAAACCTAACGTTTATGCTGTTATGACAACCTCCAAACCGGAAACGACATTTTTTAAATTAAGGCTAGACAATCTAAAGGATGTGATAACTTTAAAAAATATCGGCGAAAAAAGTGACCCCCCCTGTAGAAAAGTACCTAGTTGAAGGGGAAGAAATTAATGTTTTCAGCCAATTTTTCGATATTTGTCGTATGAAAGGTCGAACTTTAAAACGATACTGATCTTGATAAAATCCGTCGCATCTATTGAAAGTTTAAGGCAGACATACAAACAGACATACATACATACATTTATATATTGGTAACTAAAAATTTTCGACCCAAACTGATGAAAAAGCTTGCCCTATCTCTAAATACCCTTTATGTAAAATTTCAAATATTTAAACCAGAAATTCTCTGAGTAATTTGGAAGAGCCCGCAGAGGTCAATTTTGTTTTAACTTTGACCCCTATTATGACCACTAAAAATGTATTGTTTTTTGGTTCAAATCAAGTTAAATTAGATCCATGTCCAAGGAACCTATATCTTAAATTTCAAGTGCGTAGACCCAAAATTGTCGGAGGAGTTTGGTAGAGTTCTCAAAGGTGAAATTGTTGAATTTTCACCCCTTAATCGCAAAATTTTTGGCCAAAACCGATCACATCGATTATTCCAAAGCTGAGTACCCTGTATATCAAATTTCGAGTCTGTAGACTAAAATTGACAGAGTTATTGCTTAGGGAAATGTACTCAGACAGAGAAAGAGTGAGAGAGAGAGACACACACACACACGTTCACTTTACACGTTGCTATATATACTAGCAATGGGTGCTCGGCGTTGCCCGTGTGTTTTGAGGTGTATGCTGAGCAAAAAAAAAAAGGTCAATTCTGTTTACTTTGATCCCTTTTTTCACACCTTAACATTTATTGTTTTGGGCTCAACTAAAGTTATTAAGTTAGATCCATGTCCAAGGAACCTATATCTAAATGTTCACGTGTGTAGTTCCAAAATTGTAGGAGGAGTTGGGTAGAGTTCTCAAAGGTCAAATCGGGTAACTTTGAACCGTTAGTCGCCAAATTTCAGTCCGAAAATGAATCACATTTATTTTCCCAAATCTCAGTACCCTGTATATCAGATTTCGAATCTGTAGGCTTAAAATCGACAGAGTTATTGCGTAGGGAAATGTACACAGACACACACACGTTCGCTTTCATATATATTATATAAATAATGATATACAAATTATATGAAGAATATATTTCTATAAAACAGATAGGCTGTTCTATAGACAAATGGGACAGACCTCTCTCTGAAGATGATTTATTCGAGTATATTTTAAATAACTAGTTTGTTATTCCTGTACGGATATCAAAATAAAAACTCTCGCGTGAACAAAAAATGACTTCTTCCAACTGGTTGTTGCTGACAAGAATCGATTTGATATTTTTAGCTGTCTACATAGTTGGAAAAAGTATTAGAAAACGTAGAATAACTGCTCAATCAACTGCTAGCCATTTTGTAGCCATGCCATAAACGGTTCATCAATAGCGAAAGTTACGACATTCTTTTTTTACAAATCTGCTTCTATTTTTGTCTCTTTGTAAGATATATCTTGAGCATTCTGATTTACGGACTCTGTGTGTTTTTGTCCAGACATCAAACTATTTAGAAAATCACCAAGGTGTTTGATTTGTAAGTAAACAAAATAAAAACGAAAGTTTTTATTATTATTGCATAGTGTGCATAGCATTTATTTTTTCTTTGTTATATTTTACAATGTATATATGTTTTATTCATATATATATATATTTGCATGTCTTATTATATTTCCACGATTTAAATTATTTGAAATTAATTTTAAAGTCAAGCGTAAATAAAAAAAATACCAAAATTTTACGATTATATCAAGACATTATTTTTCTCCAAAAACGCTACTTCTTTAATATCCTTCATTCTTTCGTTTCGTTCCCAGCAAAATTCAAAGGTAAGTTAGGCAATATAAATTCGTACTAAAGACTTAATCATCGTTTCCTATAATTGTAATCTGAATTAGATTTAATCTATAAGTTTGTCTGTAAGACAACTATTACGCAAACATTTGATGCCTACAAAAATGTATTCTATAATATATTGCAGTTACATGTGGTTTCTTTTTCTTTTATATTAGCCCCCCCCAATATAAACCATATAAAATTGTAATTCATGTAATATAAAGAAAGTCATTATTATTCGACTACAAATACTGGTTTGATGTATTCTTCAGAGGGTGAGACTATTATTTATCACGCTAAAGTTTGAAACATCATTTCCGTTAGTCGATCATTCGTTAAGTTAAAAAAAACGTTTTCATATTTCTGCCGTTCTTAAGATTGAATTGCAATATATCTCTGTCGTAAGTATAAAATCGATTTCTATTCGCCTGTCTTTCAATAGCTTCATATAGAGTTTTAATTCGTCGATCATTCATAAATATGAAATAACATTTTCATTAGGAACTGTATCCTTTATTATATGGTGGCTCGGGAAACATTTGATTTCCAATGATGAAGTGACTGACCGGCATTTAAACTGGTGCCAATATTGCGGAAATAACGAAGTGTTTTGATACCGGATAAATGTTATGGAATAGGTCTGGAATTTAATGTAAAAATAATAAAGCCAGGAATATGTAAAACAATTAAATGTTTAGGAGTTTTAATAGAATGGAATTGGAATATTTGGTTATGGTTATAATAAACAAAGATATGTGACAAGTGACCCGGCAAGAACTTCAGTTATGTAGATAAATGACGTCACAAATGAATTTAAAAATTGTTATCCACACACAGGCAAAAGGCCCAGCCTATAAAACCGACTGTAGATTTTCCTAACACACACACACACACTCACTCACACACCCACCCACACACACACATACACACACACATATATATATATATATAATATATATATATATATATATATATATAGATCTATATATATATATAAAAGTGAACGTGTCTGTGTGTGTGTCTTTGTGTGTCTGTGTACATTTCCCTACGCAATAATTTGTACATTTTAAGTCTACAGAATCGAAATTTGATATACAGGGTACTGATATTTGGGAAATTTTTTGATCGGTTTTTCGCCAGAAATTTTGCTGTTAAGGCGTCAAACTTCAACGATCTTACCTTTGAGAATTCTACCAAACGCCTCCGTCAATTTTGGGTCTAAACACTTGAAATGTTAGATATAGGTTTCTTGAACATGTGTTGCATACTGTCTTATTAAGTGTTCTTGTTAGTAAGATAGTCTCTGTGAGAGGGAGTCCTAGGGGTGTCATGTTGTGTGCAGATATATCGCGTATATATCAAGAGAGAGACATATTATGAGATAGAGACAGTCTTATATATAAGGAGCAGGGTACAGGCTACTACAAGAGAGCTGATCATGTAATCCAACGAGAGGAGATTTATGATACACTGACAGATAGACCGAGAGATAGTGCATTTGGCATTTACGTTTGACAGTTCTGTGAATAGAAGTGTTTCTATAACCATTGATACATATATTTCTTAGCTATGAGTTTCACAAGTTCTCATAATATAAATGGACAATACCTTTTCTGTTGAAAGCATAACACGAAGATGCAGATACAAAAAGATGAAGTTGTTTGTTTATTCCATTTCGACCGGTCAATGACTTTGCATTAAGAAATTCATGTTTTACATGATTCTTCTTCTAATCTCCGCTTCCAACGTTTTGTCAGCTCTCTCTGACTCCTCTCTTCTCCCCTGACTGACTGAGTCCTCGACTGAGTTTTTGACTGACTATATTGAGACCCATGCCGTCATTGCATGACCAACACGTGCATATTAGACGCATGGCATGACATGCCTCCGTGTTTAAGCATGCATTGTTACTCACATGTTTCTAACATGCGCGATTTGCACGTTTTGAAACCATTTCTCATGACCAGGAAATTTCCCATTCTCTTTGTTTTACAAAGGAATTTAACTTACGTGTTAATTCTCTAACCGATATTTTTATTATGCATTCTTTCTAAGAATTTCCAGCCAAATTGTATTTATGAAATATTTAAAAAGAATTCACGATTTTACTGGGCATTCCATTTTAAACCTATTGTTCTTTAAAACAGGGTTCGATTCCCGTTTTATTTTATATCATTTTTTTTTACATAGGCATCACCATTTACATTTAACTAATTCTCTTTTTTTTTCTTTTATGAAAAAGGGACAGCCCTTTTCATGTAACACATGGATTTAACTTAATAACTTGATTTGAGCCCAAAACAATAAATGTTAAGGGGCCATAATAGGGGTAAAATTAAAACAAATTGTCCTCCCCGGTCTTACTAAATTACTTAGACAATTTCTGGTCTAAACATTAAAAAATTTATATAAAGGGTATTCAGAGATAGGGCAACCTATTTCATCGGTTTGGATGAAAAATTTTAGTTACCAATATATAAATGTATGTATGTATGTATGTATGTTTGTATGCCTGCCAAAAACTTTCAAAAGAGTCGACGGATTTTACCAAGATAAGTATCGTTTTAAAGTTCGACCTTTCATACGACAAATATCGAAAAATTGGCTAAAACATTAATATCTTCACCTTCAACTCGGCACTTTTCTACAGAGGGGGCGGTCCCTTTTTTCGCCGATATTTTTTATAGTTATCCTCCACTTTAGATCGTCTAGCCTTAATTTAAACATAACTCACTTCAGGTTTGGCGGTGGTCGTAACAGCAAAAACGTTACGTTTTTCCAGGTTCTTTTCCTCATCGTGGTACGGGTTCGAGTCTGCCTTCTACTACCTATTTTTTTTTTATTTTGCTCAACATACACATCCAAACACCTGGGCAATGCCCGGCTGAAATGTTAGTATATCTATAAAAGTGAACATGTCTGTCTGTCCGTGTGCCTGTGTACATTTCCCTACGCAATAACTCTGCCAATTTACAGTCTACAGACTCGAAATTTGATATACAGGGTACTGAGATTTGGGAAAATGTTTTAATCGGTTTTCGGCCAGAAAAAAAAGTATTAATACATTCACCTCAACTGGGCATTTTTCTACAGGAGGTGGGGGTTGTTTTTACGCAGATATTTTCGAAAGTCATCCTCTCCTTTCGAATGTCTAGCCTTAATTAAAACCTACGTCACTTCTGCTTTGGCGGTGGTCGTAACAGCAAAGACGTCACGTTTTCCCCCGTACTTTTCCTCCTTCGTGGTACGGGTTGGAGCCTTCCTTCCTGCTACCATATATATATATAGAGAGATTTTTTTTTTGCTCACACATCCAAACACCCGGGCAACGCCGGGCTTAAATGCTAGTATATATATATATATATATATATATATATATATATATATATATATATATATATATATATTTATATATATATATATATATATATATATATATATATATATATATATATATGGGTTTATATGTGCGTGTGTGTCGTTTATCATAAGAGGATGTTGTTATAGAAGATAAAACAAATATCCGTGAACAATGGGAAAACATGGAAAAGGTAGAATTAATGTATCGGATATGTTTTCGTCTCCTGGTTTCGTATCATGGAGTTGGTTAACTAATTTGATGTGACAAGCATATTAATGTCAAATGCATTTATGTTCTTGACGGAGACATTCGATACATTATTGAAGAGCTGTTCTCTTCGATAAATCAGGCAGATATAATCTTATAATATATCGCATTTCATCATTAAGCGAAATTCATAAAATCCTGGCTCGCGGTAAACAAATTACAGTCTAGACAAAATAAGGATGTATATTCACATAAGTTTACAAGAGAATTGCCTGCTAATGTGATCTATAATGAAGTTACGTTGTTTTCAGTAATAAAGAATGAACGAGAAAATAGTTCTATTAAGAAATATAATGAAGTAACAGACAGCACATCTAAAAGAATTTATATGCTAAAAAATTACGAAAAGTATATCTAATATTGGAATAAACTTTTTGTCTCTCTTTATTTTTCGCTCTCCTTCACTCTGTCACTCTCTTTCCATAAGTAATTGCTAGCCATTCAGCCCGGCTTTCCTCGGGCTTAATGTAGTGTTCATAATTTTATGTGCATATGTATATATATATTAAAAGTCTGACTCATGTCTAGGTAACCGACATCTAAAATGTTAAGTTTTTAGACTCAGAATCGGTGGAGGAGTTTAGTAGAGTCTGCAAAGGTCAACTCTTTCAATTATGACATCTTAGCAACAAATTTTCGCCTAAACACCCCAAAATTAACTAAATAGTTTGCTAGTAACCGCAAAAATCAAATCTGTTGAACTCTGACCCCTTGTCAGCAAAATTTGTGGCCAACATCTGATTAAAATTTCTTAGACCAACAATTGGCCGAGTAATTTGGTAGCGACCGCAGTGGTCTATTTATTTTAAAATTTGACCCCAATTTTGACCTCTTAGCATTTACTGTTTGGGCTCAAGTCATGTTAAAACATTTCATATATGTTTAAGTAACCTACATCTAAAATTTCAAGTTTTAAGACCCCAAATTTGCTGAGGACTTTGGTAGATTTCTCAAACGTAAAATCATGAAATTTTGACCCGTTGGCAGCCAAATTTCTGGCCGAAAACCGATTAAAAAGATTTGCCCAAATCTCCATACCCCTTATGTCAAATCTCAAACATATAGATTAAAAATTGACCGAGTACTTTTGTAGGAAAATGTACACATACACAGACACACTCAAGCAGACAATTTCACTTTTATAGATATACTAGTATTTCAGCCCGGCGTTGCCCGGGTGTTTCGATGTGTATGTTGAGCCAAAAAGAAAGTGTTAGTAGGAAGGCAGGCTCGAACCCGTACCGCAAAGGAGGAAAAAAACGGGAAAAACCTGACGACTTTGCTGTTATGACTACCGCGAAACCGGATGGGAGGTATGTTTAAATTAAGGCTAGACAATCAAAAGGAGATAATGATTTTCAAAAATATCGGCGAAAAAAGCGACACTCACTGTAGAAAAATGTCCAGTTGAAGGTGAAGATACTAATGTTTTTTGCCAATTGTTGGATATTTGTCGTCTGAATTGTGGTAGTTCAAAACGATACTGATCTTGTAAAAATCCGTCGCCTCTGTCGAAAGTTGTAGGCAAACATACAAACATACATACATACATACATTTATATATTGGTAACTAAAAATTTTCGACCGAAACCGATTAAAAAGCTTCCCCTATTTCTGAATAACCTTTATGTAAAATTTCCAAAGATTAGACCAGAAATTGTCATAGTAATTTTGTAGAGACCGCAGAGGACATTTTTTAACTTTGACCCCTATTATGACCCCATAACATTTATTGTTTTGGGCCCAAACAAAGTTATTAAGTTAGATCCATGTCCAAGGAACCTATATCAAAAATGTCAAGTGTCTAGACCGAAAATTGTCCGAGGAGTTAGGTAGAGTTCTCAAAGGTAAAATCGTTGAACTTTTCCCCTTCATCAGCCAAATTTCTGACCGAAAACGGATTACAAAGATTTTGCCAAATCTCAGTACTCTGTATATCAGATTTCGAGCCTGTAGACTGAAAATTGACAGAGTTATTGCGTAGGGAAATGTACACACACACAGACACACAAATACACAGATACAGACAGAGACATATATTTCACTTTTGTAGATATACTAGCATATGTGCCCGGCGTTGCCTGGGTATTTGGAGATGTATGTTGAACAAAAAAAAGAGTGGTCCGTTTTTTTTACTTTGACTCCTATTATGACCCCTAAAAATTTATTGTTTTGGGCTCAAATCAAGTTATTAAGGAACCTATATCTAAAATTGCAAGTGTTTAGACCGAAAATTGTCGGAGGTGTATGGTAGAGTTCTCAAATGTAAAATCGTTGAACTTTGACCCCTTAATCGCCAAATTTCCGGTCAAAAACTGATCACATCGATTTTTTTCAAATCTCAGAACCCTGTATATCAAATTTCGAGTCTGTAGACTTAAAATTGACAGAGTTATTGCGTAGGGAAATGTACAGACACAGACACACAGATACACAGACAGACAGACACTTTCACTTTTATAGATATATAGACTAGCATTTCAGCCCGGCGTTGCCCGGGTGTTTAGAAGTGTATGCTGAGCAAAAGAAAAAAGCGGTCAATTTTCTTTATATTGACCCCTATTATGACCCCTTAACATTTATTCTTTGGGGCTCATATCAAGTCCATGTCCAAGGAACCTATAATTAAAATTTTAAGTGTTTAGACCGAAAATTGTCGGAGGAGTTTGGTAGAGTTCTCAAAGGTCAAAACGTTGAACTTTGCCCCCTTAACAGCCAAATTTCTGTAGCAAAAGCGATGGGATGGGGGGATCTTGTCTCACATTGAACATTAGTTGGAACAGATACCTCGTGAGCATTGCCAAGGCTGCTACGAAGAAGGTGGGCTTTCTCTGACGTACTAGAAAGTTATTTCCGCCTGAAAGTATAATGTACCTCTACAAGGCTACTATTCGCCCATGTATCGAGTATTGTTGTTACATTTGGTCTGATGCATTTGCTACTGGTCTCTAACTTCTGCACAGCGTTAAAATGAGAGTCGCTAACCTGATAGGTCCTGAATAAACATCTAAGCTTAAACCTCCGCCCCATCGACGAAATGTTGCAGCATCTGCCTGCTTTACAAGTACTTTAATAGTAGATGTTCCGACGAACTACAAGCCCTCGTAATAGCTTGACGTAATTTTCCCCAACAAACCCGACAAGCAGCAAAGTGCTACCCTTACCCAGTAGAGATCCCTAATATAAGAAAGCCTTCTACTCTAATATTTTCTTCTCCAGTGCAGCTAAACTTTGGAATTCCCTTTCAGGGTTCCTTCTTCCTCAAGTATATTGGCATGCAGAAGTTCAAGTGTAATGTAAACAGACATATTGCTGCTCAACTCCCTACACAATATTTTTATAGTAGCACCCTACATCAAAGTGATACTGTGCCTTGTTTGGGGTGGAAATGTAATAAAAAATATATTCATGCAGATATTATACGTAATTTTGACTTGCGTAATATTTGCGTAAAAAGGCTATAGTAACCGCAAACCTCTTTCTATATATGTTAATGTATTATAGTAAAAAAAAAAAAATAATTATATATATATATATATATTTGTTTAAAAAAATTGCCGACCAAACTCTACTGTCCGTTTTTGGTGTACAGACATGAAGTTTCATATATAGCGTATTTGAACCCATGCGAAAATTTATATTTTGGTTTTAGCCGGTGAAAATCTGTACAAACGTATGAAAATAAACACATTTGAATTTGCCAGATGAATGTCAAAGTCATTACGAATATACATGCGTAACGTAATAGCTATTGGTTTATGTATTCATTTTTAGCCTTGCAGCAAGCATGCCTTCATATCTCAGGGATTATCGTCAAATGAAAAAATAAACCCAAAGCTAAACTTTTGGTATAGATTCTCGTTGGTGGCGCACGAGTTATTTTTTAACACTTTTTGAATCATTACTTAGAGTCGTTTGTATTTTCCACCTTAAATTGGAATATCAAACAAAGCATCGCGAACATTTGATGCTTTTTTCCAAGGAAAGTAAAAAGAAAACGCTACATTGATCTGCATAACGATATGGTATGTGTATTAGGAAATTTCTGTTACAAAACGGGTGCGTTAAAAATAGTTTGCTCTATTCAGTAAAGCATTTTTAACTAGAGACGCGTCTTGCTTTTGTCGATTACGGATGTTTTATAGTGACCAAATGAAAACCATGGTTGAACAAAATTGGCATTATTTAGGTTTATAAATTTTCAAGATTTCTGAATCGTGATTAGCATAAACTTGAGAATATTTGTAAATTTCATATTTGGATAGATCCTTCCTACATGAACGGACGAAGCTTTGGCCAAGACAACATTCTTGAGGCCTAAGTGTTTACTTGGATGCATTTGTACCTAGACAATAGAATCGTAAACATTATCTTAAATCCTACGTATTCCTCTATTAAATGTGTCTCCGTTAAACTGTACAACCTGGCCGTATTTTCTGCGACTTCTGACACTCATAAAGAAAAAGCGAATAAAAATAGGTATCAGAATGAAAGTAATAAATAGTTGTTTACGGGCTGAAAATTTAATTGATTTTTTCCTTTTGTGAGACGCCACTTTTAAGTGAGAATGAAACTAATAATAGTTCTCTCGATTCACATGCTACAATTGTCTATAAAAGTGGATGCATGTCTTAAAACTGTTAGATGCAAAACAGTTTATAATTTAGTGAATATGTTTTGATCGTACGTAGTGGATTTGTCGAGTTGAAATCTATCAATGTCAAATAAACTTGTGTGACTTCTGACCCGTCCAAGTCACAATTGTCGTGCTCGTCTTTTCTCCGGGAATTTTCTTCAGGGCCTTTCCGCACCGCAGTACTCGCTTATCGGGTTGATATGCCGGTTTTCACTGAAAATAATTAGCTTCTCATGCAGGTAAACGAAGACACACTCAGATATCTCTATTCTACTCAATTTATTCAAGCGAAATTTACTAAGTGGGTTCACATATATGGAATTGTTCAGTTCGATTTCATACAAAACACTTTAAGTCCCAATTAGATTTAGTTTCTCAGTAGTGGCGGTCGGCGGAGAGATAGGTGTGTGGCGATGGTCAGTCTTCAACTCACTAAAACTTGGCGCCAACTCTACTCTTAGATTTTTGGGGCGAGCATTCGCTTATATTTTAAGGAAAGGGTTTGATCGGGGTAAACTGCCGGGTCAATCACCGGCAGGTACGTAATTTTACGGGCCGTCCCGATTCCTTACATGGTCCGAGAATCTGTGCACCTCCATTCACATGATTAGAGAGGGTAACACCGTGTCCCCGGTCTGGCCTTGTACTCAGAAGCCAGACGTCCTTGAGTTGGATTTCGCTAGGCCAAGAACGAAATTATATTTCGTTCTTGCTTTACAAAATGACATCACTTCTCATTTTCCCAAACTATAAAAAGTATATGTCTGTTTTACAACACAATAGATTCATTACTTAACTCTTTCTTTTAACCAGGTTACCCGCCGCTGCCCGGGCACCCAGTAATGCTTAACAGTTAATGCCAGCATATATTCCCGGACTTACTCAGTGCTTCGGAAGACTTAATCTGCCCCAATGTTAAGATTTTTTGTTACTTTTATGTTATTTGAAATTTAAAAAAATATTTTTTACATATCGTCAGCTTTAATTGTAACATCCTACAACCAGTTCATGTGTTATTTTGCAATAAATATTGTGATTTGGATGTCGCCGCTAAATATGTGAAATAACATTGCCGTGCCTTAGCTATTATTTAAGATTCTTCCATTAGCATTATTAGTATTTCTTTAAAAGTAGATGGTATTCTAGTTTATTTCATATGTGTTGCCTTATTTATGTGTCAATCCCTACTGCGCTTATTTACTTGCCCCCCCCTACGAGATCAGAGTTAAAAAAGATAGGGTTTTAATGTGAGAAAAATCCAGTTCCTTAAAAAGGGGCACTCTAGATAGGAACAAAAATAAAAGTATTTCAGTCATGAGGTCTCTTCTCCACCGACCAAGAACAGAAAAGGCGAAATACAGCAATAAGAAAGATACCGCCCCAAGTCGGTCAGTATTAAATATTTGTAAATATATGCTGAAAATCCGATTTAAAAAACGTATTATATTCGCACGGTTCAATTTTTAAAATCAAAATTCCAAAGTTATTGATGCATATGTGGGTTGTTTATACGTGCAGGTTTCTTTTCATATGTGTTTTTTCGTTTTGTGCTTGCTATAGAAATAAGCTTATATTCTGTGTCAAAATCGGGCATACATAAATGTTCGCTGAAAGTTTTCAAAAATGCGTTTTTGTGAGAAATGTTTCAAGAAAGAGACTTATACATCCCTAACTAATTATTGGCTTCTTAACCTCCAACTTCCTGAAATAAGAGACAGACAAAGATACCAGGCAATGGTCCGCTTATATTATTTCTACATTACCAGTGGTGTCTCATTTGTACAGCTTATAACCAGAAAATGATTAGCAACCCTGTTTCTCCCAGCTCAACAATGTGACATCATTCGTCAACAACTTTGTTTGGTCTACTGCTTTTGACCCGCTTTCCCTTGAATTCAAGCTAACTAAATCGCCATTGATGTTGGGTCTCTTATATCTATCAGTAGTTTTCAATGTTTGTAATCGCAAAAAACATGTGAACATATTTTTTAAAAAGATTTACATATAGTTCCATCGTCTGTACCGCCTGTTTTAATAGTAATGTATGAAACATTATTCTTAATAGAAAACTCATGATGTTTCCTTGAAAATATAAATCTTACTGTCGTATTTTTCAAATAACCTAGTTTTTGTAGGAAAAATAGTTTTACCTGGTAAAGTGTAGCAACAATTTTTTAGTTTATATGTAGACAGAAGTGGGAAAGTATGCAGATCGGTAGAAGGATGAAATGTTAAATCGTTTGGTTACTGGTATATGTTGCCTGTTTTCCGATTTCTCAAGTGGTAGCTATGCCGCAAATCTAGATTTTTAGACTTGTCCACTTTTGATTCACGTGGGGTTTAACGCCGCCAAAAACTGCTAAATTATATTGGCCTTTTGCCAGAATCTACATCGTGTGCAAGCGTGAAAACGAATCGGACTGGTCTCCCTGTCAAGATATTTCCTTATCTCTTCGACGATTTAATTGAAGAGATTTTCTTTTGTCTCTGATTGCAGAATCGCAGGGAAAAACCAATTATAAAATTAGACAACGATTTGTCATTGAGTCGCTGGATCTCAAATAGCAATCACGCTAGTAAAGGCCTATATATTTGCACAGATTCCATTAACCTGCGTGATTAAATTCATGTTTAACGACTAAGAATGTTCATTTTAATTGAATTGAAATAATATTGCTTATAAAATTATAATAAACATATTTGAGTTAAATTATATATATATATGTATATATATATATATATATATATATATATAATACTATATATATACATATATATATAGGTAGGGAGATTAGTACCTTTATACACGCATGCTTACATTAACGAATATAGTGACAAAAATACACACATCTGTACACATATACATGAACCACGCTGTGTGCACACACTTGTACATAATATAAAAATGCACATTCATATACAGAAGGACGCACTAATATAAACACACAGAAAGACTGTTTAGATAATTCCGAATTTAGTTGTTGTTTTTTTTTAATTCGTTGGATGTAGTAAACTGTTTGCGTCTGGCTTTCCCAACTTTTCTATAGAAACATCCAGACATTATATATAAACATGTATGGATATCTTAAATAGATTAATTTATATCCGCCAGGATAAAAAGCATGTAATCCGTTTTACTTGCTCTTTTTATAGTTATAAGTGGTGTTTAATCTTCTTATCTAACAAATAGGATTTATTTTTTCCTTGCATTGAGTTAATTGTTTCATGAGCTAATAATTGAACTTAACTCAGACTCGTTCGGCTGACTTCTATTTGCTGTCGTTGAATGTTTATAAGCAAATGTTCAGTTGTCATTGCCTTATGTAAACGAAAAGTTCAATGCACTGCAACACAATATTTGAGTATTTGGTGATGTCGTCCTTTGTACATATCAGAAGTAGAAAATCATTGATAAAACCGTTCTGTAAATATTAGAGTTGTTTCAAAGGAGTTACGAGTTTCTCAACAGTGTAATGTTTATTGGAGGCAGAAATATTGGTAATTTTTGGGACGCTAATTCCACAGCGATTTGTCTAAGTATTATTTTATTAATATATTGAAAGACATTAATACAGGTACGAAACATGTTTGAAATGATATGGCCATTACTGTATGGCATGAGCAATAATCACGTTGTCATAACAGATGTATTAACAGTGATCTTATCGGAAAGCAAACAGCTGATTAATTCAGTTATTGTTTTAATTAAATTTGTGCAGAATGGGCTCAGTTAATTTCCAACTGTTAAACTTATGAATGACCAAAAACAATTCAATCTATTGATTCGTTTATAATATCCAAATCATGTTTGATATCCTGAAACTTTTGATACAAATTAATTTCAGACATAGTCGTAATCTATATAATTATAAAACTCCAATGACCTTGTAACGAGTGATGTAACCCACTTTCCGATTTATTTTTTTCATATTTGAGTGATCCGTCCGTGATTTTTCATTGTAATATACTTTCATAGAAAGGTTTCTGTTATGTCAAAAAAGCTATTTTCTTTACGTCACAAGTGGCATGCTCATACATGGATTCCATAGCTGATATAACATACTGACCCAACGGGTCACGGGGAGTCTAGTACTTACTTTATAGTAGTCGTGAATGTTTAATGTTCTTTGTTTTATCTGCTCGGTGTTAATTGGAAGATTTCTGTGATAAATATGCATAATTATTAATTGTCGCAACACTTTATGATAGCCAGCTTTCCTCAATACTCCGGTTATTTTGATTCGATGAAAATGCATTATTTTTATGAAAATGTACTTCTCTTGTTACTGTTCTGTTTTAGTCTACGTATGATATTTACACTAAGAAAATTATTGTAAAACAGGTTTACTCTTCCAGGAATCGGTCTCCGATGTAGACTTACTTACTGCTATCTTACAATTGAGTGTTCATATAAAAAAGCCGTTTATTATTATCTTTGTTTTAGCGAAATGCATTAGCATTGACATCAAACGCAATGATAACAATCTTGTCATTGAAATACTGATACTCTCAGATTAATTGTACTAAAAATATACGAAGTGTACACGGAGTATGTTGTCTAGAATTATCGATCAATTAATTGTGAGGTAATCAGAAATTTGAAAGCCAATATGTTTGCTTACTATTCGTCATCAAAAGCTCCCATAATGGGAGGTCAGGGCTCTTCTATAGAATTGGCATGATCGTAAGCTGTCCGCTAGTTACTATGAGTGCAGATTTCCAATATGTTTTTTTTTTCATTTAAAGATATATTTTGGACAAGCGTAAAAAGTCGTTTTTGTACAACTGTAGATAGGTGTGGGAAGGAATCATTTTACATTTGATTTATAACAGGATCATTCGAAGCTGTTATTGTTGCATTACATTGTGGTGTATAAAGCATTGTAACAAAATAAATTACAACTAAAGAGGATCCTTATATTATAAATGAGAAAAAGTAGAATATTTAGCAAAACATGAATTGGAGTTCACTGGTCATTTTCACAGGATCCGACTTTTTTAGCAAGATCTGGCTTGTCTTCCAGTTCACTATGTTTAATCTATGAGTAGTTATTTTTACTTTAATAAACAGCAAAAATAACACATTGCAACTAAGACATAAGGATCTACTGTGAAATGCGAGCCACATCACTAGACGTATACTAAGTAAAATGTTTGGCAGGGAGATAATTGTTCACATAACACATTGTGGCATGTTGCTAAAATTGTGGTACGCGGAACATTGGCAGAATTTTAAGTAAAGCGATTCTGTGCAAAGCTTCTGTAATATAGCAAGTCATCCCGCATCTTACGAACTCTATAGTGGCGGTGTTAATTTAGCTGTTTGTTGGGTTAGTCAAGGGAAGATATTTCGTACGTTCGTCGGAGTATATTGGATTCAATAGTTGTAAAACTTAGTAGAAAGTGTATAAGTTATTATGCAAAAACATATTTGTACAATGTCTTAAATTAAGAGAGTGATGGTTGGTGCACTAAATATGTGAGAGCAATGTTTCAAGCATGGTGAATGGTTTGTATAGATATACAATAATCAGAAAATCTGAAAAATCATAAGCCCAGTAGAGAGAGCTCACGTTATTTCAAGAGTATGTTGTATGTTAATTTCAATTATTGTTAGGAGGTTCAGAAAAGCGTTATCAATCATGACAATCAGTTGTTGGCAAAGTATCTTATAAGTTTTAATGGAAAGTTTGTGGCATTAAATGTAACCTCAACTTATGAACCCATTCTATTAGAAACAGTACACTAATGGCCATGTTGTGGTAATCAACCATTAATTCGTATATGTGTGTGTTTGATGTGTCTTCAATTCAAACATGATCGGGACTATGGCTTTATATAACATACATCTGATCAGGTCAATTATTGGTCCATTAATACCGTACGAATTAAATTTCTATAGAAATACCTCTATGTTGTAAAATTACCAAAGGCTTTAGATATATTAAGCGGCACTGCTCTCGCGTCACCTTCTGAGATGGACATTAAGATATATTCAGTATAATAGGCTTGTTTAAATCCATAATTCCGTGCTGGAAATGTTAGCATATTCGTGGTTGATTGGTAAATGGTTAGGGATTTAGAGAAGAAAAGGAAGTGTTGTATGAGGCGACAATAATTTGTGTTGGTTTTTCCACCAGAGTTCTTGAAAGCTTCAACATAATTTAAGAATAATGCATTGATATATATCATGTGTCCTTAAGAAGATGCTTTCTGTTTGTAATTATTTGTTCTAAATGCACATAATTCTCATGAAATAATGTGAAGGTCATGCAAATGATCGCATTATTCCTAAAATCAAAAGGATATCGTTCTCATAACAAAACAAAGATGGGACCATAATTGTAATTATTGGCCGCGTGATATTGTCTGTAATTTGTAACTTACACTTTGTAGTTTTTATCAAAGGATTTAAGTTCATCTCAAGTTATTGCCCTTTTTACATCTGCACAAGTAATTATTTACGAAGTGCAGTACGTCAGTCAATTTGAAATATCGTTTTATTTGTAAAATATTTAGTTAAGATATCTTAAAAACAGTTGAATTAGTTTTTCCTTCCTAATAATGCCTTCAATAACAGAGAAGAAATTATTAAAGAATAGTTCAGAGTTTTTTTTAATGATAATTTGTATTATTTGTTTTATCTGGACTCTTGAATCTTATAAGAATATTCTAGCAGATTTAACCTTCGACTACATTTCGGTGTATTTTTCTTACTCGGGAATCTTTCTCTTTTACAAGGAAATATGTGTGGAATTTCAAAAGGAAAAATTTATTTAATCTACTGGAGTATTATGTCCTAATTCTGTAAGCCCTTGCTTAGTAGATGTCAAAATATTTCGTAATTATATTCTCACAATCGGCAGCATTAAGAACGAAATTCAACCTCCAGAAAGGTGTGACTTAAAATTGAAGTTTACCAAGTACGTTATCTGTTACGCCATAAGTCTGTGTAGTCATCAACCTATTCTTGCTATGTTCGTCTGTGTATTCTGACCACTTATTACTATAGATCACAAGGTACTACTGCATATAATTAGATATACAAGAGTTCAGAATGCTTGATCATGAATAGAGGTTCAATTCAATGTATGCCAAAATGCTTCTGAAACAGCTCGCGATATTAACGAAGCGTTTGGCTCAGGAACCACTACTGAACGCACATGTCAATGGTGGTTTAAGAATTTTATGGCGGCGACGAGAGTCTTGAAGATGATGAGCGTAATGGTCGGTCATCAGATGTTGACAATAATCAACTAAGCGCTAAAGTCGAAGCCAATAAACGCACAACTGTTCGATAACTTCCTTTTGAATTAGATCTAATGTATATGATGGTTTCGAACTATTTGAGATTGTGAAAAAATAATAATAATTAGACGCCTAACGAATTGAACGACAACCAAAAAATGTCGTTATGAAATGATATCTTTCCTTCTTTTACTTAACAACAACGACGCATTTCTCGTCCAGTTTTTTGACTTGCAATGAAAAGTGGGTTCTTTAAGACAACCGGCGACGCTCGGCGAAGTGGTTAGACGCCGACGAAGCTTCACGACACTTTCCGAAGCCAGAGCTGCACCATACAAATTCATGCTGACTGTTTGGTGGCTGCGACCGGTCCAATCCATTACAGTTTATTAATGCCGGCGAAACCATTACTGGGGAAAAGTACTGTCGACAAATGGATTAAATGCATCAGAAACTTTGACAACATCCAGCATTAGTAAAGAGAAAAGAACGCAATTCTCCTCCACGACAATCTCTGGCAGCATGTTGCTTAATCAACTCTGCAGAAGTGTGAACAGATAAGGGTAGGAAAGTCTACCACATCTGCCATATTCTCCAGACCAGTCAACTATCAACTATCAATCGTTCAGGAGTTTTGAGAATATACTGCGTGAAAAATGCTTAAAAAATCTAAACGATATCAAAATGCGACTTCATCGTGACCAGACCCCAAGCTTTTTACGTTACTGGCATAAATACACTATTTTTACGTTGCATAAGTGTGTTGATTCTTGTGGTGTTTTTTTTTTTCGATCAATAAACTGTTGTTAGAGCCGAAATATATACATCATAATTTAAAAGTTAAAAACCGCAAAAACATCCTTATCAATCTCATATATATTACAGATTTGTCACCACAGATCAAAGCCTGGAAGCTACTCGAGGATAAGTGTGTATACCTGTATGGTAACCATTGGGACAATAACGTAGCCTTCGTTAGTAGTGAACATTTGGTATAATTAGATTATTTCAAAGGAGAGTTCAATAAAAAATTGTTAACGTTGGGCTTGAAGACGACAATATTGTAGTCAGCTTGAAAGCAGAACAGCGTATAATAAACGTAAATTTCTAGAAAGGAGATTTAATTTGAATTCATGTTTGAGTTAAGGCACCGATAGATAAGTAGTGCTAGACGAGGTTTTTGTGAAAGATTGGAAAAGAAATCCCATACATTAGATATAAGTCGAACATTTTCCATGGGAATGGCAATAGGGTAGAGACAAGCTCGGAACGTCTTTTCTGTGAGGTGGCTGTTGCAGAGAAG
>NC_136487.1:41137877-41170377 GCF_053919585.1 Euprymna scolopes
TGTCGTCCCTTATGTAGCTCTTAACTTGATCTGTGAAAGGTTGTAATAAGATGTCTATTAAGTTGCTAAGTCTGCTTGTCGGACAGGCTGGTCCTGCTACAATGGGTCTAAATGTAAGGTCGCTAGGGTTTGGAGCGCTAATATATTCTGAGTTTTGTGTATCGATGGCAAGTTTTATTGTGCCAGATTTGTGTATTTTAGGCAGTCCGTAGAAGTTGTTGGTCTTTGTAATGAAATTTGTGAGGAAGTCCTTTTCTTTCTTTTTTAATATTTTGTTGTGTGTTGTACAAAGTTTTGTGATTTTTGAGATGGTGGTGTTATCTATGTTGGTACTAATGGGTTTATAGTAGTGTTTGTCATCCAGTAATTCTGTAATTTTTGTTTCATAATACGTTCTGTCCATGATTACTACGGCACTGCCTTTGTCTGCTTCTTTTATTATTATGTCATTATTATTACGGATCTTTTCGAGTGCTTGTTTTTGCTTATGTGTGAGGTTGCTTGTGGTTTTGTGTTTTTTTTGGAGGTTAAGGTTCCAGAGATTTTCGAAGTAGCTGTTTAGTTCTTTTGTGTTGTTCTGTTTATTAGGGAAATATGTTGATTTGTTTTTTACTAAAGAATCATCTTTGTCCCCTTTGTTATCTAGTGTTTCTATTAGTCTAAATTTCCGTTCGAATTCTTTAAGGTCCTTTTTTAGTTCTGCTATATTGCTTTTAGGGGTGGGGCAGAATTTGAGGCCCAGCTTCAGTATTTCCATTTCGTTCTTTGATAAGGAGTATGTGGATAAATTGATGATTTTATATATATATATATATATATATATATATATATATATATATATATATTGATGATTTTATATATATATATATATATATATATTTATATATATATATATATATATATATATATATATATATATATATATAGCATGAAGAGGAAAACAAGCAAAATGCCCAGTAATTCCCATTGTATGTGTTGCTAACAACAACTGCCGTTTTTCACTTACTTTGTTTATAAGTGCGATGTTTCTATTGTCTATGTAGCTACCGAAGAGTTGTTTCATTTTCTCTTAATCCTATCTCAAATAATGTGATATCATTTTTTTTAAATTCTAACCAAAATAGATTCAATAGCGACACGTGTTTAATTCAGAAATCGTCATAGATTTACGAACAGAACCCTTTATTAAATCCATTAGAATATATTGTTCTCGTTTCGTCAGTCATAACATAGCAGATGTTCTAAGTGAATCAAGATTGTATTAAAAGGGTTGCCCACACTGAGCATTAAATCATCAAAATTTATAAGAGTTTAAATTTGAACTGAATTTTCCAGGTACTTTAATGGATTCTTTTTTTTACTTAGGGATTCTATCAAGTCATGGCTGACGAAATGAGAGCATGATACCCAAGTGATTAACAAAGGATTTTGTTCGAAATGTGCAGATTCCTATGTGCGCCAAAAAAGATGTTTGAGTATGACGCGTTAAAGTTTTTCACTTATTTTTTGCTGCATTAGTTTACTTTTTACCTTCTCTATAAAGAAGGGATTGATAAATAGTGTTTCGAAAATACGTTATAACGCAGTCTGCATACTAGCCAAATAGATGTACCTCTTTTTCGTCTTCGTCACATCTCGTTTTAAATTTCCTGAATTAACCGTCATACACTGACACCAAAATTCAACTTTCGTTAATTTTTATCTGTGAGGGAGTTTTCCATTTGAATATTTAATTTACATTTATGCGAGAAAATACTAGTTATAGATTATTTTACTCTCCGTTTAAATATTGCAACAATTAGATGCGACCAGATCCTCTATATTTGTTGGATACACGTTGCTGCGATATTTTTCAAACTTATTTCTCGAAGCCAGATCATTAAATATATGAAAATACAATAACTATATGAATACTACTACAGGTCAAAGCAGGATACATCTATGTACTTGCAATATATTTAGACCACCCTCAATCAGTGCCGTCCATACAAGATTTAAACAAAGAAACCATATTAACAGTCATTTAACGTACTTATACTTAGATTATTTTTTGCGTAAGGTAGACCCAATTAGAGAATGAACCAAATCGGATAAAAGCGCATTAGATAAATATTTTAAACCGTGAAGTAAGCCTGACTATTAAATACAAAACTGTCTTTCTTTAAACAAAATCTCGTAAGAATACAGTGTTAGAATAGCGACCTATTTTATATTAGAGAAAAACTGCAAACATATAGGGTATCATGCAAGTATAGTTTAAGCAATGTAATCTACAGAAAATAAATAATTACATTTCCAATAAACGTATACATATTCTATTGATTGACTGATGTTGATAATTACTTTAAACTAGCTGTAACCACTCGTCCACGCGTTGCTGTTGCTCCCTCTGGTTAACGCAAGTATTATTGATTTGTATCGCGCAGACGCGCACACACAAACACACGCGCACACACGCACGCACGCACGCAACATACACGCACACATACACACACGCATGCACATACACACGCACTCGCGCACGCATACAGACGCACGCATACAGACGCACATTCGAACGGACACACGCACACATAACAAAGACCACACATACATACACTTGCTCACACACCCACGCGCGCACACATGCAATACACACCCACTTCGTTAAGAGACAGTTTAAAGGCTTTAAAATCACACGGTGGAGACTTTGATGACTTTAAACTGTTAATATTTTACTATATAAAAAATAATTTTCGACTCATAAACGTGTGTAGATGTGTAAGAAAACATTTCTTAAGAACATCTACGATTTAGATACAGAAAGATTTAGCGTAAAAATATCATTTTAGTCAATTGTACCTATTCAGTTGGCATAATAAAATAATTATTGGTTTATAAACATGTGTTTATGTGTACCAGAACATTGCTTTGATACAACATTTACACTTTATTTATACAGAAGAGATTTATTTAGCCTAAAAATAATTTTAGTCATACTATCAAAAAAGATGTGCTTAGCGTAAAAAATAATTATTTGCTTATAAACATGTGTCGATGTGCCTACGATTTGTTGATACAGAAAATATTTGTTTAGTGTAAAAATAATTTTAGTCATTCGTAGCGATAAAAAATACTTAGCGTAAAAAGTTTATTTGCGTATAATTATATTATGCAATAACAACATCAACGATGTATATAAACAAAAAAGATTTAGCACGAGTATAACCAAATAACATCTACGATATATTTAATGTTAAATCAAAAGAATTTTCGGCTTACAAATATCTCTCAAAACATTTTTTATTAAGAAAATCCACGATCTCTGCGATTGGTCTTGTCTCCTATGAAAGCGACGCCATTTTGGAGAATTTTTGAAGTTTCGTTTATGTAGGCAATACATTCATTCCGGAATAATAGAGTGTCAGGTCACAACCAATCAGAATATGACTGGGGAGACGTTATTATTTATTAGCCGAAAAAAGTAAAATTTAATGGTATGTCTATGTGTTTATGATCAAGTTAGGAAGGATGAAACTCCATATCTGTCGAAAGTGCAGAATTCCCCGGTGATTAATGGGGGTGGTAAGAGGACTTAACATTTAGAGGGAAATCGAAACAAAAACTACTTCATCTATAGATGGTTGCAATTGTTGTGGTGTTGCTCCTATTGTAAAATGTAGGAGTTTATTATAACAACCAAATGTGTCTAAAATGTTCTAAAGTGACGTAAAGTAGTGGCTTACAATCCACATATAATAAATTTGTACATGGCATCTGTTTTTGCAAAACTATAGTACTTTTGTCCTGAGAGGAATTTCAGCAATCAAAAATGATATAGGAGATAAGAAATATCTTCCATCCACATATAAAAAATTAAACATGAATATAGAAAGTATATTTAACATATATTTCTTCGATTTTTGCTTCGTAAATAATGTAAGGTGTAGGTGTAATAATTCATTTAATGCTTGAAAAGATATATATATATATATATATATATATATATATATATACGTTTTATTTTTTATTACCGTATCTTTCTGTTAAGTTACATTATTGTTTCGGCTACACGGCGGTTTTTTTGGACGTCTGTAGCGTCCTCAGACTTTTACAGTTTTCTGTAAAAGTCTGAGGACGCTACAGACGGTCAAAAAAAACCGTGTAGCCGAAACAATAATGTAACTTAACAGAAAGATACGGTAATAAAAAATAAAACGCATATTTGCTCTACAACAGTATTGAGCACTTTCTTCTATTAATTACCATCTCCACTAAATATATATATATATATATATATATATATATATATGTGTGTGTGTGTGTGTGTGTGTGTGTGTGTGTGTGTGTGTGTGTGTGTGTGTATACACGTTATTGTCCTTCTTTTTATTATACTCCCATTGGCCACTCCCTCTTAAAACTTTAATTTCGATTTAATACTGTTAAGTTGGTTCATGATCTAGATACAGCTTAGAGTAAATTAGTTTTCATTTATACATAAAACGCCGATGCGAACACTTGAGAAACTATTCTCACTTTTAGTTTATCCAACTGTATATTTAAATTTAAACACTTTTAAAACTTCAATATAGAAATATAGATAGATTAATGTAATATAAATTAACACGAAATAAACTTATCGGCTCAAGTACATAAAAATGCCTTTCACTTAATTCATTAAGACATGTGGTATTGAATAGCACAGAGAGTTCATGTTTGATTATCATTTCTGTAGTTTTTCCATTCGACGAATGGTATTTTTGACATTACATCGATTTCAATATTATATGTTGTCCTTGCTAGTACTTTCGACAGGTCATCTGTCGTCTTCAGGTAGTTTTTGATTTAGAATGTTGTTGTTGTTGTTGTTGTTGTTGTTGTTGTTGTTGTACGCTTCGTTTTATTTATAGGTGGATTCGGCTGAAGAAGGGAGTCGTGTGTAAAAAGGAGCGTTCTTGTGTACGTTTTTGATGATATTAAAATAAATGGATGAGTGTTATTTAAATTGTAATTAACAGGTTTTTATGTGAATTCAAATAATGATGCGATTCGTATGTAAAAGGATGCATTGTTTAACGTTCTTAAAATGATGCGATTCGTGTGTAAAAGGTGCGTTGTTTTTACGTTTTTAAAATGATACTAAAATAACTGTCGAAAGTACTAGCAAGAACAACATATAATAATGAAATAGATTTCGGAACATTCATACACCGGCTCGACTGTAATGTCAAAAATACCATTCGTCGAATGGAAAAACTACAGAAAAAATAATCAAACAAGATCACTCTGTGCTAATCAATACCACATGTCTCAATGAAAATGTGCTGCATAAATACACAATATACATATATATATATATATATATATGACTACTTCATTTAATCACATGAATTAATATACGAAAGTACAAGGAGCCCCCCCCAAAAAAAAAAACAGAGGGCTTTCAATTGCTTTTTTCTGAGCATTGTACATTTAACGGAGAAAAAAAGGTCAAAGACTCTAGTGTTTTGATGTTATATTTTGAATATAATAACCTAGTTATGACCAAAGTGTTATTTCATTCAGACAAAACACGAAGAAACGTTTGTTTTTGGGGTCACCCTGTATTATTTTATGCGTAAACTTTAAGTATTTACATCAACAGTTCTCAGTACATATGTAGAGCTAGGTAGTAAGTTATGAGAATATATATGGCAATTAAGCTACACAGAATATTCGTATGCCTGACGAATCCAAGTGGGAAGTAAACGTGGAATATTCTGTGTGGCTTAATTGTCATATATATTTTTATAACTTACTATATATATATATATATATATATATATATATATATATATATATATATATATATATATATATATATATATAGGTAAGAACAGTATATTTACAACGATAGTAAAATACAATACAAATATGTTTTAATAAGTTATTGTTTTGTGTAACATTTTTATAATATTCTAACGCATTTCGACCAGTGAAATCTTTGAACTTCCCTTTCGCTTTGTTGAACACATTACAAAATCGGAAATGTGTATTGTATTTCAAAGAGAACACAAAGCTTGGGAAGATTGACATGCTAGGACTGAAGAGAATGACAGTTCGGCAGCAGCAAACTGACTCTAGCTCTCTTACATCAGACTACTTCCCGGAAGTTCAATAAAACCGAAGTATCTTTTTCATATCGTTTATTTTTTTGTTTAATGCCAGGCTCATGAAAACATATTGTTAAAATACCTGTTTTCATACCCAGTCTAATATTTACAATAGTAATGACATTTAAGACAAGTTCAAAAACTTTTCAGTAAAAAATACATGGAATTTGAACTAAATAATTAAATGTTATAATCAATACGATATCATTTATAGAGGGCATTAATCTAAGGTATACGGTATGAAAATGGAATGGAAAATGCACTAACTCTATGTAGATTAAAGCGACTTTCTCAAAGGGAGAAAGTTCCATAAGAGTATAAAATTCACAAGCGGTCTCAGTCGCATACATATCCCCGTTAGAGGAAATGACGATGTTGGGTTTTGCAACTTTCGCAGGGAGGTATCGACGTACTTTTACATACAGCGCATGGAATTCATAAATTACTCACCCATCTGGTAGAGTCTCGGCTCAAACTTGCTTAACTTCAGTACCAAACGCGATTCGTTGTGTCCCCCTGATTATCCCGTAAGTATTATTTTCTTTAAAATCATTAATTCATTTTTAAGTAGTATCTTTGAGCATTACGATGAAATTAACTCTTCCATTGTATTTAGGAGAGAAGTTTTCACTTAAGTTATGTTTTACATTATGTGTACCAGCTTTTGACAAAATAAGGAAAACTTACCGACGAGATTATCCACTTCTAATTTAATATACCAAATAAATGAGGGCTACTTGTATAGCGCACTTCAACTATGACAAAACTAACATCAGCCACCGAAAGCCATTTTACACATGTAACATTCACGAAGTTGTTGCATTGATTTTTCAAATCCACTCTCTTACCCATTTATTTTATCTTTATTTTATAGAATTTTATATTATTAAGTGCTAGCCTGCTTCAATTATTATAGTATTATTCCATATCTTCGATCAATATCAGAAAAGTTTGTAAAGATATTAAATAAAGTAATATATGAAATCGATAGAGAACAGAAACATATTTTTATTTAATTTTTATATGGACACGGATTTTGTGAAAATGTTGGTGCAAGCAAAACTAAACAGAGTACGCTTGTACACAAGACAAATATTGAATTCCATTATTTTGTCTTTCCTCGACAATTATTGAAGATATATAATATTATTATCAATTTTGTAATTCCCACGGTATATAATGTTCGAAAAGTTATTGAGAGAAAACGTATAATTGGATATACTCGAATAAAGACAAGGCATATTGTACATATAATAAAATATTTTTGAAAACACTGTACATTTTTACAAAATGGCTTATGCTTATAAAGGCACAGAGGCAACTCGACGATAAGGATTTGTTAGGCTGACACTGAGAAAACGCAGTCATTGTTTGTAGCAATGGTAATGAGTTCATCAGAGCTCATTCCACAAAAATATTTGTACAACAGGCACAAGGATGCAACATTACGGTGATCGAACACAGATTAACAAAAGACTAAGATACGTGGGGTAACGTTGTCTTCAAGCATGTGGTGAACATCTCGTCATGAAAGTTCCGAACAAAACATGTTCCTCTGGCTTACAGAATGTAGCCATCAGTTTGTCTTTTATTGTTGGTTTATTCGCGAACTTGGTAATAGCCTCGAAAACCCAGGATCTATTTTTCTTGTGAACATTAACATATATGGCGATAAACTGATGTCGTATTTACGTTTGGCAAGATTTTCTAACCTGGCAAACATTTTATAATATTTCTTTCAGATGTGCCCGCACCTTGATTTTGCTTCTAATCTCGTTAGAATGTGTTGAAAACATTTTACTTCCATTTACGTCAGCATCCCGTCACTCATTATTACCAATGCTGCCACAATTATTTTTTCATTAGGGTTGAAATGTGCTTACGGTATGTCCACTAACAACTATTTTATTTTGTAAAAAAACTTTTTATTCTACTGGCCAAATCCATTTTGTGCCTAAATATCTTATTATCTTTAAGAAAAACTCGCATTTTTCTAGAACTCAGCTTGAACTCGTATTCTTCAATTCTCTGAAATACTGCACAAATAACGGCCTTGTGTATCGTCTAATTTCCGCTTTTAATTAAAATATCATCAAACTATTCGCTTGCATAGTTCATACCACCCAGATTCGTGTCTATTATTTTCTGTTTAAAACCTAACTGTTTTCTTTGTGTGTGTAATGTATCTGCAATCTAAAACGAAAAGGATTAAGTTTTAAAATCCCTTTATATGTGCTAATTGTCAGGTACTTTAGACATTCTTCACCGACTTTAAAATTAAAATGAGGTAAAGTATTATCAAACTTTGAAAGCATTCTACTAACGTTTAATTTAAGGATTATATTTTAGAGAGATGGTTGGGGATAAGTATGTACATTAGGATTAAACTGAGTCTTTTAAAGATTCCTTGGAAATTCAGAAAGGTTTATTCAATAAAACAAAATTTCACATATATATATATAGAGAGAGAGAGAGAAAGAGAGAGAGAGGAGGGGAGAGAGAGGCAGAAGAAAAGGAAGAGAGTAAAAGAGGGAGACGGACAGACAATTTGACCAATAAAATTATATTATAGCATAATTTTATCTTTAAGTTACTGTTTCTGCATAATTTGTAAACGGTAAATTTTATAAACAAACAGATAATTCCCTTAAAAACGTCATTCTTAATATGGGGATTGTCTTTTGTCAACCAGTCTTTACTTTTACATAGCAGTATAATAAGCAAAAGATACTGTGTATATTAGGCGAGCAAACGACACATTAATACGGAAATAGACTAAAGATGCTAATAATAAAAATAATCTTAGGTATATTTCGAAAGTAAACCATGTCACGCTGCCTCATATCTTCGCAGGGGAACTCAAACTTTACTCAAATGATATTATCATGAAACCTAAAAGACCAGCAAAATTAGTATTTCAAACTTATTTGAAAATCGTTTAAAAGAATCGAATATGTTTCATAACAGCAATACCCATAGGTAAATCCTAATCGTATTTTAAAGATATATGAGTATTTATTCTCACAATCGACCAACCAATTACCGTACTTTAGTCGAGTAATTGTTGAAATATTACGATATTTTAAAATAATTAAGAATGGAGATCGACTGATCAACATGTCTTTCATAAAAAATATGAATTTCCGAATCACTTTGCGTGTGTGAAACAAAAAAATCAATATTTGATCATTTTATGAGCAATGGCCTGAGTAAAAGTATCCGTGAATTTGGTAAATAGAAAATAGGAAAATAATTAGAATGTATACAGAGAGAAGCAGGGAACAGAATAAAAAACGCAGTGAAAAACAAAACGAAAATGATTAAGTGAAAAAAAAAAACTAGCATCTGTCATTGCGATGATACGTATTGTCATGTAATCTGTTGTCAAACATTATTAACTTGGACCAGACTAGAATAGAACCAAAGGAAATAGATATAATATTGTATGTTAGGACGATTTTATCAAGCTATAAATATCTGATTTTCATGAAGAAACGATTGTTCCAAAACGTACGATGTCAACAGATAAAATATAGTTATAAATTATTTTTGTAAAGCTCACATCGTGTAGAATAAACATCACCAGAAAAAATATGTTTAACAATATAGAAATGTATCTTAAAGAAAAACTAAAACAACAGAAGCAAATAAACAAACTATTGCCACGAGAGATAAAAAGAATATCAATTACAAGTTAATTGATCTAATTGCACAGATAAACAAAACTGATAAAGATGTCAAAAAAGTTCGATTAACTAAGCAAAAAGCAAATAGAGATACATGCTCGCTTTATCATGATACACTCTAGCGTCGGGAAGGATTTAACAGTATCAACCGACCTTGACAAATTAATGTATTAGAGTGTATCATACAATGTAGAGAACAAGATACATTGCTGATCGATGCTCGATGTGTTATGCCACCAAATTTACGGTGTTTGTCTTATGCGTTAATTCGGAGTTTAGTCTTCTTGAACACTAAACATTCTGGTTTAATGTAGTGATGTATCCGTAGGTTCCGCAAGGAACTCTTAGCATACAATATAAAACGGTAAGCAGGGAATAGCAGAGGAATTCATCCATGCCATCAGTATATCGTAAGGTTCTTATGAATAATAAGAACTCATGAGAAGACACTTTAAAATGAACAGAAGGGATAAGTACACGGAAATAAATTGGATTTAAAAACATAGTCATTATAAATATGCACTTGTGTTTTCACTGCAAATGCCTTAATCGTGCTACTCGTTCAAGTCTAGAATTGTTACTCGATTCAATCTGTGCTACAACAAAAGAATTTTTCCTCCAAACAGAAAACGCCCAGTTGTAAAAACGACAGATTAGTATTTTTTATTGGAACGTTTACTAACCCACGCTTTTTTAGTCAAATAAAATACTTGCAAAAGAAGAGTTTGCCTATCAAACAGAATTATTCAAGTCTTATTAAAACCGTCCTTTAAATAGGAGATCAAAGAGATCACCTTGCCCAAAACAGACACCTCGTAGAACAAACCATGTTCCTTCAGAAAAATAACTGCCTCCTGAAGTGTTCACTTTCAAGTATCTGACTCATCTTTATATGGAATAAATACGTGTATACACCGGTTCCTGTTGAATCATCAAAGTTAAGCAACTCAAGCCTTGTCAGTACTAGATAAGTTACCATTTTAAAATAGAAGGCGCTGTGTGTAGAAAGATTGCGACATCTCCTTGCAAGAGTTGCAAAAAGTTGACGACATCAACTGTCCTGATGGGTATATATTTGCAACTAGAAACCGCGTCTCAATTTCATATTTCCATAAAATTTCCTTCTTTGAAGGAAGCCAATGCAACCCACCTAAGGTGGTTCCGCTTCAGAACATTATAATCGTTCGTGATTCACCCACCAGGGGGCGCTTGCTTTACATGCCGTCCTTGTTCAAAGCCTTAAATATATTCACTTCTGTCTGAATTCTCACCTTGGAACACTATTCGAACATACAAAAGTTGACCACTTAATATATCAATTAGAAATAAAAATTAGAAAGTATCTACTTTAAAAAAAGGTTATCTGAAGCTCATCTACGAGCATTAACTTTCTCAATCGGTCTATCTCACTGTAATTTCCCTGTTTTATAGAGTACTTATTTTATATTAAACACATAAAAAATGATTTTATGCGTCTGGTTTTTAGTCAAATGTATGTTCAATTATTTCTGTCTTTACCGCATTTTTCTTTTAGTCCAGAAATCTCTCACTCGTATGCATCACTAATACGTGCAAACCAGCGAACGTTTACAGTATTCCATTCGACAAAACTAAGTATCAATATATAATGTAAAAAAGTAATATTACAGTTTTTATACTTGTAATATTAGTCATTGAAATAAATTACTGGAACAGTATAATATTTTTCATAAAAACTTTCAGTTTACGATTTATTTGATTATATCACGTAATTACATATAGTAGAAATACAAAATTCTGCAGCTTCTTGTCACGCAATTATATTTACAAATATGTTTTGTTAGAACAATAGTCGGGTAACGTAGTAATATACATAACATATAAACTTTATATAAGCATATTTAGACTATCACTAGATTGTATTGATATATCCTACTTTGTGTTACAAATACGTCTGCACTTTCACATTATAGCGAAATCGGTGTCTTTAATTGTTATAATTGATCCGTATTTTGTAGCAAACGAACATTTCCGGCTACAACGTACGGAGAACATATGTTTATGACGTTTAAGTCTTCGGGGATACGATGAGGTCTTGTCGATTTTAACCTCGCCTGCGACGCTTGCAAGAATCAGATTACGAGGCCGGTATAATTCATAGATGCCTGAGGATTGCTTTCGAACACTTTTTTCGTTTATCCTTCCCTGATGTTTGAAGGAATGGAAATGATATTATTAAACTTGTTTAAAATTTCCTTGAAATTTACTCCATGCACATATACTCTATTGATTCAAATAGTAGCGTGACCTGTAGAAATTCTGTATTTTTATCCTTCACCGGTTGTCTAGTGCTGTTCTATTAAAAAAAAGATTTTGTTATATTTATTTGAACAAGATACTTAGTTAACTACTCTGATTAATGTGGTTCAGAGTATATATTGTAATGGAAGTCTATTTTAAAAACTTAGTAGATTAACATGTAGTTTAATAGGATTGGAAACTGTGATATTATTGTGCAGTTATAAAAGAGAACTGGTATTCCATAATTATTCAAGCTTGTATTCCAAGAAAATATATTTTACATTAAATACATTTTACATTAAATAAAATTATTTTTATGTATTTTGCTGTAATCAATCTAGCAATTTCATTTTTAAAATGTATAGAAAGTGACAAGATGCGTAGAACATTAAATTCCCTTAGTACATTATTATATAGATTAATGTAGCTGTTTAGAGAAATGTTTGAAAATAGGTCAAATATTACTTTTAGTACTGAATAATTACTTCCGGTTTCTGTTACAATACATTTTACAATTTTCTTGCAGATATTTCGATAACCATTCATATAGTAAGAAAGTACTGAGATAGTAATATTCTATTTTGATCAAGGGAAGTACTGACAACCGTAAAATGTAAATGCAACGTTTTACTTTGAAGAGGGACCCCTTGTTGCCAGCTAAATTGTATCATTATGAAGCATTTGCGTATTATTTATGCTTTTTATTGTATGGTTTCAATACTTTATCAAGGGTGCATCTAAAAAAACAAATTTGGGTAAAACTGACATTGTAATAATAATAAAGTTAGCTAATTTTTAACGATATTTTTTCTCATTTGGATATTAAGGCTAACCGAATTTTGTGTCTAGTAATTTCAAAACTTTGAAATACTGAGCAATGTCAATATATTACTACTAATAAATAATATTACTATGAATTCGAGTCTTACATTTTGGGAAATAGTGCAAAATAAAATTAAAAAAAACAATAAAATATGCACGCATATCCAGTGAGATAGAGAAGGAGAAAAATAGTCACACACACATATTTGCGTACACACACATACACATCCACAAACATATATATATATATATATATATATATATACAGTGGGAGAGGGAAAGAGATATAGAATGAGAGAGATTCCTAATTGTTGTTGTCTTCAACCGTTCCTTTCTTATTGTTCTTGCTTGATGTTTGCTTAGAGAAACATATTTGTTCTTGCTTGATGTTTGCTTAGAGAAACATATTTTTCAGATTATTGATGTTCCGATACCATTTCCAACCATAACAAATGTGGGTGGAGTTAGTTTCATTGAGTGGTCGGAAGATCCAAGAGGAGACAGAACGGAAACTGAACATAGTTCAGGGCAAGTTGTGAGAAAAAGGTATAGGAAACCCGCTTACTGGCCATCATTGTCGGGCACACGGGTGGGTTCGTGAACAATCTGAGTGAGGTCATAAGCAATGGTCTAATCATGACAGAACCTCCCCTCATATCGGTCTTATTCTGGCTAGTTAATAAATGCATTTTAGGAGTCTCGACTAATCTACTATTATATCACCAGTTTGCTAGACAGTATGTGTATGCAGAACTTTCCTAAAGGTTAGAGTGTAAGCGATTGAGGTGCATAGACAAAATCATGCCTACAATCTTGAGTGCTAACTACATTACACGCACCTTAAATATAAGCACAAAACAGAAAACACACACACACACACACACACACACACACACACACATATATATATATATATATATATATATATATATATACACGTACAAAAGACCAAAAAACTAAATTAAAATTTGTTTCATGAATATTTTTAACGTTTTTTTATCAATGCACTGATTTGATTTATGGAATTGTTATTTGAGAAAGTGGGTATAGAGTAATGCGATAAACAAGGAAAATGCCCCCTCTTTCTACCTTTCTCTCATTCTCTCTCTCTCTCTTTCTCACTCAGCCTTTCTCTTTCTCTCTCATTATATAACTAAAACTGATAAAAATATGTCTGACAAAGGCGAGAAGGTGGTTTTAAATGAAGGTATAGTGATACGATAAACAATTAAAATGTTTTCTCTCTTTCTCTCTCCCCTCCTCTCTCTCTTTCTCTCTCTCTCTCTCTCTCTCTATATATATATATATATATATTAGTAGGAAGGAATGACGTTTTTTTCTTGTATATGGTATTTTAATTTGCTCAGATTTCGAATATATTATTATTGAATCGTGATTTCGAAAGTAAAATATGATTTGGGTTCAATCAGATAGAATCGAAATCAGACTGAACACTTTAGCATTCAAAGCTGGTGACGTTACCACTGTACCAATGTCACACTTAATGAACTGATTAAAATAAACTAAGATGAATGTACAAAATGTATAACAGTTTTTAAATTTGAACTCCATTTCACCTCATGAAAACAATTTTTACTAACTAAAGGCCTATAAAAAACGGTTTTTAAAAATCTTTTTTATTTGATGCTTCTAGCGCTGCTCTGTAATATTTAGTTTTGGTAGAGATAGAGTTTGATACATGATGACAGACAGACAGACATAATGAGTTTAATGAATTAGATATAAATACATGTTGTTTTTATTAATACTAGCGGGAGCGCCTTACTTTGCCCGGTCGAAGAATACGCTTAAATATGATATTTTAATTTCTTCAGATTGTGTATATATTATTATAGAGTCGTTGTTTCAAACGTAAAACAAAAGTATTTGGATGCTATCAGTTAGAAACGAAACTGGAAGCAAACATGTAGCATTCAAAACTGGTGACGTTACCAACGGGAGACTTACATGGACAGATTAAAACTAACAATATAAAGTAAACTAAAATGAATGTACAAAATGTATAAAGATTTTTTCCAATTTGGACCCATTTTTCCCCTCTTAAATTTTTTTATTTTTTTTTTATTACATTTTCCCCCCAAACAAGGCACATTGCCACTTTGGTGTAGGGGGCTACTATCAGGGGAAACATCTACTGGGGCACTATGTAGGGATTAGGGCAGCGAGATGTTGGTTCACGTTGCACTTGAACTTATGCATGTCAGTACAGTTGGGGAAGCAGTGACCTGGAATGGAATTCCAAAGTATAACCAGCTAAAGACCCATAAAAGAACGATCAATAAGAAATCCAATCATTTGATGTCCCTAGCGCCGCTCTGTTTTGTTTCGGTAAAGATAGAGTTTAAAATGTTGAGACAGGCAAATGGAGGGATCGACAAACAGACGGACAGAAATATAGGATTTTATGTACCGGTCGGCTCGTATCGGTCGTAAAATACACTTAAATATGATATTTCGATTTATGCATATATTGTATGTATTATTACAGAGATGTGATTTCAAAACTTAAAAAAAGGACGCCATCAGCTAGAATCGAAAATCAAAACAACACTTTAGGATTCAAACTTGGTGCAATTACCAATGTACCAATGGGGCACGTACATAATGCGACTGAATATTTAAAAAATTAAAATTAAAAAAATAAATCATTTGATGTCTCTGACGCCGATTGGAAGACAGGCAGACATATAACCGTTTTTATACTAGATTTTTTTTATTATAGTCGTGATTTCACAAGTAAAAAGAAAAGTGTCTGGGTGCTATATGCTATAATCCAAACCGAATATACTAGCAGAGGCTGTGGACCGCTTTGCCCGGTGCTTATAATACGCTGAAATACAATAGTTTCATTTGTCCAGATTTTGTATATATTATTATAAAGTCGTGATTTTAAAAGTAAATAAAAAATAATTTTGGGTGCAATCGACAAGTATCGAAACTGAAAGTAAAACTGTAGCATTCAAAGCTAATGACTTTACAAGTGCACCTACGTGAAACACATGCTACCTGATTAAAAAAATTAAAATTAAAAATAAATAAGAGGAATGTAAAAAATGTATAACGATTTTTTTCAAGTTAGGCGTGTTTTTGACCCCTTCAAAAGTGTTTAAACGGGCTAAAACCCCATGAAAAACGGCTTGCAAAAATCCAATTATTTAAGGCCCCTCGCGCATCTCTGCAACTTTTAGTTCCTGAGAGATAGCTTTTGAAAATATGGAAGAGACAGACAGACAGACAGACAGACAGACAGACACACACACACACACACACACACACACACACATATATATATATATATATATATATATATATATATATATATATATATATATATATATATATACTTCAGCAGAAATAGCTCGCACTTTTTAAACTTTAAAATTAAATGTTGCTAAGGAACCTACGCACGTGTCAATTATGTTTTAATTTAGATTATAGCTTGCCATTTTTAAGTGCTCATCATCAAGCCATATGCTTTTAACTGGAGCACATCATGTTTTTACTGTAGAATTATTTTTGAAGAATGGTCAATTTTTACTATAATTCTATTAACTGTATTAATATTTGCTAAATAAATCCATATTAACAAGAAATATTACGTTAGCAGTATGTCCTCTAACGCCTTATAACTATATATTACAACCGCAAAAGAGCATTCAGTCACGAAAACATTGAATACAAACATCATAAACGAACCACTACCGTAGGGCACTAAGTACATGGACGATCGTCTGCAGCTGAGTGGAAAATCATAAGATAACCAGTGCACGTAGCCTAGAGTTTAGACAGCCTACAAATATTATGTCTGAATGAGAAACTAGATGAAGTACATTTTTAAGAATCGCCCAAAGTTATTAGACTGAATAAGCGACATCGAAAAACAATTTATCTTTAAGATAACAGAAAATAACAAAAAAATAATTACATGTAAATAAGTCAAAAAGTAGGGGAAACTTAAATAGAAATGGTCTGATATCATTGTAGCTCTTTTGTTAAATCTGCAAAAGTATGTATCTAAGCTGGCAGGCAGGCCCGGTGTAGCCCGGTCGTAAAGGACGCGTAAAATTCTTGCATATATCGTATATATTATGATAATATTCTATCGACTTTTATATAATATAAAGTTGCGATTTTAAAAATAAAAAGAATATATCTATATGACTTGGGTGCATCAGCTTAAATCGAAACTGAAACCGAAACTGATGAATATATATATATATATATATATATATATATATACATTTTATTTTTTATTACCGTATCTTTCTGTTAAATTATACGAAAATAAAAAATAAAACGCATATTTGCTCTACAACAGTATTGAGCACTTTCTCCAGTTTTTATTAATTACCATTTCTAATATATATATATATATATATATATATATATATATATATATATATATATATATAGTAGGACCATATAAAAACGATAAACAACCACAGAATTCGCGCATAAGCCTGAGGAATCCTAGCGTGGATGAAACGCCGAATATTCAGTGTAGCTTAATCGTCATGTATATTTTAAAAAAATTACTAACTAGATCTACCTACGTATTGAGCACTTTTGAAGTAAATACTTAAAGTTTACGCATAAATCTATACTTTCGTATATTAATTTTATGTGAGTAAATGAAGTAGTTATATATATATATATATATATATATATATATATATATATGTAACGTAATCACCCATTGCGGAGCGTTAGAACTACGCTGAAGTAGCTTTTTATTCCCGGGTGATGCCAGAAAACCCAAGGATTAAAGATAGATAAGATAAATATATATTTTTTATTTCATGTCAAAATAGATATTGTTTGAAACCAGAGAAATATATATTTGCAGCTTAAATGTTGATGACAGGAAATTTCACTTATAACATTGTCTGGCCTTTAATAAACTCAAGGTCTGATGTCAGAATTGACATTTGACCTTGGAAATCGGGAGAATTAGTAATTCAGATTCCAGGTATGGGAATTGGTCCCTCCCAGGGACCTGGGGCTTGCGATTTAGTGGCGATTTCATGGCGAAATCTTATTGGCTGGGGGGAATTTCAATCCCATCCACATACCTTACTATATATACGACTGTCGTGCGAAAATTAGTTAGAGTTCGAAGTTGAAGCAGATTGCTTGTGGAGTGCGAGAAGAACAGACCGTATAGAAACGTGACCCCTCCACCTTCCTCATCCAACCGTCTGTCGCTGTCTGTGAAAAGATTTAAGACTTTGGAAAAAACTTACAAAAAACTGAACGAGATTTGTAAAAACATTTGTACATAATTTTGTGAAATTACACTGTAGATTAGTCTACATGAGTTGTCTTTCTTCTTGCTTCGATATTCGCTTTCAGCATACAATATTTCATGTAACAACCTCTACGAGCCGAGATTTCTAGATAAAAAGTGGTCCTTAACCACCTTATCGCATGAGGGGTTATATATATATATATATATATATATATATATATATATATATATATAACTTGAGTTCCTTTAGCTATCAGCAAAACCGAAATCCAAACTTATGAAAAATTCTGGATAAAATGAGTTATAAGAAAATCTATATAATACTAAAAGTCTATGGATCTTGTATGTCTCCAATCAGATTTCCGGTTTTCAACATCCGGTTGCGCATGCGTAAATAGCAACGTCTTCAATCCGTTATTCCAATTCCGGAATTTTTATATCGCTTTTAATACAAACAATTTCATTTAATTTGATCAAATAGTTTTTTGTTTTTTTTTAACGGCTAAAAACATTCAACTTCGTAAAGTCTGTCGCAGTTTCAAAAAAACTTCTCCCTTTTAAAAAAAACAAAAGTAAACAAACAAGAAAAACAACACTCATTATTAATAGAAACAGCGGCGGTGAAAGAAAACACCTCTCACTTTCCCTCTAATAGATTTCAACACTCCTACTCCCTCTGTTTTCGTTACGTACGCGAGAAATCTTTAATTCATGTCATTATAAATAAATAATTTTATAAAATCAACCGTAGTTTTTTTTTTTTAACGGCTAAAAACATTCAACTTCGTAAAGTCTGTCGCAGTTTCAAAAAAACTTCTCCCTTTTAAAAAACAACACTCATTATTAATAGAAACAGCGGCGGTGAAAGAAAACACCTATCACTTTCACTCTCATAGATTTCAACACTCCTACTCCCTCTGTTTTCGTTACGTACGCGAGAAATAGTTACATGTATGTGTGAGAGAGAAAAAGGGAGCGATGTAAAACTGGATAGTTAAGCGAAAGGAAAACATAAAAGTTTTTTAAAACACTCAAATTGTACAAAAAATGTTGTAAATAGAAAAGTATTGTCTTAGTTTTAGTGACCTTATTATTAGCATATGAATACAATATTTATTTTCTGTACAATAAGTGTTTAAGCACCCGTGCTTTTCAGCGATACATATTCAATAAAATAAATTGATTAATATAATTAATCTGGATATAAGAGAGTTAGAACCTGATAAGAAGTCTCAATTAAGCAAAAGGATAACAAAAGTTTTCTTTAAAAAAAATTAATTGTACAAAAAATGTAAATAGAAAAGAATTGTCTTAATTTTATTGGCCTTATTATTAACATACAAATTAAATATTTTACACAATGGGTACTGAATGTTTGCTTAAATTAAATGAAAAAAGTTACATTTTATTTTCATTTTCTATTTAAAAAGCCATTATTAACATGTGGAGAGTGTTTTTTTTATTATTCTGTACTTTCAACTAACAATTTCATTTAAAAGATGATATATCAAAATTTGAATTTAACTATAATAAGGATTATGATACCTGTTCAGTGCATATTTACCTATAAGTATGACCAACCACTTATAATTCAGTAACTGTAATTTTAAAAAAAATAACAATTATAATAAACAGAACGACTCATAGAAATCTATCTATATTCTTTTTTCATTTTAATATACTTTCATAGAAATGCTTCTGTTATGTAAAAAAAACTATTTTCTTTATGCCACAAGTGTCACGCTCATACATGAATTCCATAGCTAATATAACGTACTGACCCAACGCGTCACGGGTGGTCTAGTAGATTATAAAAGGCTTCCTTCAGTCTTGACAGACTATGGATACCCTACAGTATGGATGCCGTGACATTTTTTGTGGCAAAATTGCGCAATCACTAACCATTTATGCCGTATGAAAAAATAGATTACTGAAGTGACATCAGCTATAATCGAATCCGAAACCAAACTTATGAAATACTCTTGGTAAATATATTTATTATAAGAAATAGAGATCCATATCAATTAAGCGACAATTACTCGAATATAAGCATGGCACACAAAATAAATGGTACACACGCTATCTAAGTAATATATAAATTACGAGATAGGTAAATATAAACTGTATACTTTGATAGGAAAATATGTCGTATTACGTAGGTGAAAGTGTGAGGCAAGGAGACAAATATTTTTTTAGAAGTGTGATGAAATGTGTGTATTCTTGTGCAAAAACACATAAAACAGATTGCACTATATATATATATATATATACATATATATATATATCTGTATATATATATATATATATATATATTCACTAAATGATAACCTATCTATTAACAGCCAAGTTCAACATTGCTTAACTTCGGTGATCTGACGAGTACTGGTGTGTCAACCGATTATGCCAGTCGCTGTATGTGTTCTCCGCTTATCTCGGAACTTGTTTCCAGACGTCTGTACATACACTTCAATTGCCACTGGTATTTAACAATGTCGACTTAGGTGAACGTGAGGTGTACTTGGAGGTTACACACCTCCTACCACAAACATTTCACGCGAAGTCATCCCTTTGTGCGTACGTATAATCTATCAAAAACCGACGAAGCCTTATATATATATATATATATATATATATATATATATATATATATATATATATATGTAGTAATCTATAAAATATATATAGCGATTAAGCTACACTGAATATTCCGCGTTTCATCCACTCTAGGATTCATCAGGCTTATGATGAATTCTAGAGTGGATGAAACGCGGAATATTGAGTGTAGCTTAATCGCCATATATATTTTATAAATTCTAAATTACTAACTAGCTCTACCTACGTATTGAGCACTTTTGAAGTAGATTCTTAAAGTTTACGCATAAATTTATACTTTCGTATATAAATTTATGTAAGTAAATGAAGCAGTATTATACATATATATATATACATATATATATACATATATATATATATATATATACTAGCAAAAGTACCCATCGTTGACTGGGCTCAAAAACAGTCTACAGAAAATGGACTCTTATTTATGCAAGTATGATAAGTTATGAAAAGGAAGGGTTGTAAAGAGATAGCTTCGAATTTGGGGGTATAAAAACCAAAGCCAAATATTATGAAAGTAAAAATAAAATAGATAAACCCATTTATTTATTATACCATACTTGTTCACACTGAAACACGTATCACAATATTCTGTGAATCTATATTAAAAAAAACTTTGTTAAACTTTGTGACATATTTCCATTGCGAACGAACACCCACTAATTTTATTTTACCACATTTCTTCAAACTGAAACAGAATTATCAAAGTATACCTACGCAGATAGATATGAAAAGTCTTTATTAAAGTGTGTGTCTATTTCCATTGGAGGCCAGGCGCGAACGCAGGCACAATAATTTTATTATACCATCCCTATTTAAGTTAAAACATACTTACCAAAGTAATTTTATGTACATCTATATCAAAAACCCTTGTAAACTTTTTTTTTTTAATTTTATTTTTTATTTCCTACTTTGTGGACAAGGCGCCTACGCAGACCCCACAATCTTAATGAATCATCATTATGCCAGATCAAACATACCCATTACTGTGTCTCGATACATATTCTATCATTATATGCGATCAGTTGGCTATAATAGTCAACCATATAGGAGCCTATTCGTGATAGTACACACACACACAGACGTTCAGCTTTATATTATATTATATATACATGTATATATATATGTATATTCAACGAATGAATACTCTTATATACAAATAATAAGAAAACAATAACAAAACACACACAGGCAATAATTATAATAATTGTAAAAAATCAATTCTGACAATAATTATTGATATTATATGCAATACTCTCACGCTAGCATTATTTCTGACGCTTAAACAGGATGTATGATATATTCTCAGTGCGATATGAAGTTCGAGAAACAACTACATACACTTACATGTCAATGAATCTTTTTGTATGTTATAGTTTAGTCAGTTAATATATGTAATAATGCATTTTTTCTCTAGTTGTCCTTACAGAATGGACCGGAATGTAGGCTTATTTAACAGAGACGGTCGTGTAGAGCGGTCGTACATTCATGTATGTGGTTTACTCCCTCGATCCCATATTAATTAACTTGGAGCTAATATACCAAGGGAATTGTTTGGGTTAATAATTGAAAAATATTAATGAGCACGTTCACTCTAATGTATGCCAAACATGGTGGAATGTAATTATTTACGCCACGTGCATTTGACAAAATATAATTTTCTCATAATTCGTTAGATTAGAGATTAAGTAATCTTTATATCTATAAAAGTGAGAATGTGTGTGGGGAGAAATCTACGCCTATATACTGAACGGAGTCTTGATCTAAAGACTTTTAATATGGTACATACGGTATTCAGACGTATGGAAAATTACTTAATCCGTTTTCCTCCGTGAGAAATCCGTGTAAGTGATCAAAATTGGAAAGTAGCTATTTGGGAGTCATTAGATTTTTATTTTTTGTCAAACATTTCACGTTTGCGAATGCCTGAATTGTTTACATAACAGATACTTATGTTAAGAATGAGTAGGTTGGAAAAATCTTTCAAAGATCGTCTCAAGCTGGTTTAATGGTTATCATAGTTGACTTATTGTCTTTAAACTATGGTTTCGATTTCTGCTTGGGAATTATTTTACAAGCAGTGAATTTTTTAGTAAAAATATTATTTTTCAAGCACATATCTCAGTTTCTGTATGGATTAAAATATATTATTTTCCGTATAGTACGACGGGGTAATGCCGGGCAACCTGCTAGTAATCAAATAATATAATATTAAAATGCTTTCATTAATACGCTTCGATTAAAAGGAACTGCTCTTAATTGTTATAATACAGGGTTGTAGTCACGAAAACGTTCAGTTATTCGAACCACATTGTTAAGACTATTTACTTAAGACGCAAAACTGGAACCTACAAGGCACTGTCTTTGAAATCGAATTGTAATATGCATTATCGATGATATTGAGTACATTTTCATGGAAATAAAGGCACAAATAAATGTTTATATATATATATATATATATATATATATATATATATATATATATCGGTTTTCTAGATGTTTACACAATGAAAATTACGTGAACAGCCCAATGCAGGACAGAATATCCACAGCTTCCTCACCCTTACCTATTTCCCTCATCACACCTCCCTCCAAAAATCTCTACTGCTTAGACCCAAATATCTAATAAAACTAATGTCATTTTGACACTCGTTTCTATGTCGATTCTTTTTTTTTTTTGTCTGATGTGGTGTTATACTTAGATTGGGATTCCACTGAAACATTTATGCATATATGTAACCAATAACGTTTGTAATATAAAAAGTCTAAACATTTAGAAAGCAAATCCCCTTGAATTTTCGTATAGATTACCCACAAGAAAATATTGGATAAGACAGAAATAACTACTGATGGTGAACATACAAACACACGTATCACAGTTCTTAAAGTAAATGAGATATAATTCAGTTTATGTGTTCGTAGTAAGTTTGCTTCAGTATAAAAAGTAAAGTTCCCCCATTAGTGTTAAGAGAATATGTATTCCGAATGTCCTTTCTTATACAGTGCCTGCAAAAAGAATGTCGGCACTTGTTATTTTTTCAAATACTGCAAATGTAAGCATAATATAGTGGAACAGTTTAAAAAACTTATACCTCATTTGATTCGTCTTTTAATCCTCTATAATTTTACCTGTACATATTTGACTTTTAATTGAAATATTCTAGTGCTCACGTCAATAAAATAAATAACTTTAAATAGAGGAGGCAAAAAGACAGTCTATAACAACAAATTTACTAAAAACAGCTTAAATTATCGCACTTATATCAGTTTACAGTATCCACCAACAGGCAACAATGCATCACTAATCGTAATTGTTGTTGTTCCAGGTTATTCAACGTGACATTTAGTCCATATGCCACGACTTTCTCTTAGTAATCGTGAAGAGCTCATTAATCTCCGCCTTTCTGGTTTATCCAATCAAGAAATTGGCCGCAGATGTAAATGTGATGAGAAATCGACACGAAAGACTGTGCAAAAGCACCATAACACCGGCAGTGTTCGTGATGCCCCTAAACCTGGTCGTACAAGAATTACTTCTTACAGGGGAGACAATGCCATCAAGATCTGCAGCCAAAGAAATAGATTTGAAACGGCTCCCCAAATCCAACAACAGTGGAATCTTGTAAAAATGTGCTCTCTTTCTACTGTTAAGAACACATTAAAGACTTTTATTTGCGAAGATATATTGCAAGACGAAAGAAATTGATTTTTGTAAAAAACAGAAAGCGCCGTCTAGACTGAACATTTTCTACCCTACTTTGGTCGGAATTTGGATGATAATCTCATCTTCATGCAGGATAATGCTCCCATTCACACAGCTGACAATGTCAAGAGGTTCCTGGAAGAACATCATATTCCGTGTTTGGGTTGGCCTGCACAATCTCCAGACCTCAACCCTATCGAAAACGTATGGCATTACATCAAGCAACAGCTACGCAATGATAAAAATTCAAATTGGAAGAACTTTCGACAAAGATTAAAGGAAAATGGGATGCCCTTTTCCCGGACGATTGCTGCAGTCTAATTCAAGAATTCTCAAATGATTGCAGGCTGTAAAATTGCAGAAGGATTATGCTAATAAATATTAACTATTTCATTGTGACCTTTGAGAACTTTACCAAACTCTTCCAACAATTTGGGGTCTAAACACTTGAACTTTTAAGTATAGGTTTCGTGGACATGGATCTAACTTAATAACTTGAGTTGAGCCCAAAACAATAAATGTTAAAGGGTCATAATAGGGGTCAAAGTTTAAAAAAATTACCGGTATATATTTTTGTTCAGCATACACCTCCAAACACTCGGGCAACGCCGGGCACCAATACTAGCATATCTATAAAAGTGAACTGTGTGTCTGTCTGTGTGTATTTGTGTGTGCATTTCCCTACGCAATAAATCTGTTAATTTAAATTCTACAGATTTGAACTTTGATATACCGTGTACTGAGATTTGGGAAAATCTATGTGATTGGTTTTCGGCCAGAAATGTTGGTGTTAAGGGGTCAAACTTCAACGATTTGACCTTTGAGAACTCTACCAATCTGCTACGACAATTTTGAGTCTATTCACTTGAAATTTTAGATATAGATTCCTTGGACATAGATCTAACTTAATAACTATTTTTTAGCCTAAAACTAAAATTGTTAAGGGGTCATAATAGGGGGCAAATTTTAAAAAATTGACCTTCTTTTTTTTTGATCAACATACAACTCTAAACACCCGGGCAACGCCGGGATGGAATGCTAGTAAAGCTATAAAATTAAACGTGTCTGTATGTGTGTGGGTGTGTCTGTGTGTCTGTGTGTGTACTTTTCCCTACGCAACAACTCTGTCAATTTTTAGTCTACAGATTCGAAATTTGATATACAGGGTTCTAAGATTCGAGAGAATCTTTGGGATTAGGTTTCGGCCAGAAACTTGGCTGTTAAGGGGTCAAAGTTAAATGATTTGACCTTTGAGAACTCTACCAAACTCCTCTGAGAATTTTGGGTGTAAACACTTGAAATTTTAGATATAGGTTTCTTGGACATGGATCTAACTTGATTTGAGCCCAACACAATAAATGTTAAGTGGTCATAATAGGGTTCAAATTTAAAAAAAAATGACCCTGTGGTCTCTACTAAATTACTCAGATAATTTCTGGTCTAAACATTTGAAATTTTACATAAAGGCAACGCCGGGCTGAAATGTTAGTAAGAGAATAAATCTCCTTGAACTATAACACACATACACACGCACACACACGCACACACACGCACACACACACATATATATATATATATATATATATATATATATATAAAAACAAGTAGCGTTCCTGTGTGTCTGTGTGTACAACTCATTTATAGCCATTATCATTGACAGATGATGACCAAATCTTGAATGATAGTGGTCCTCCAACTAGGGATGGTATACACCATTTTTCTATGTTACGGTCGATGGTCCTTCCCTATGTATATATACACTCCTACAGCTCACACCACTAAACTGATCATGACCACACTTGACATGATGATGGTTTCTGCCATAGGGATTGTGTACCACATTTTTCAATGTAAAAGTTAAAGGTTTAGGTAATATTAGTGCGGCTTTTTATACACTCCTTCTATATACTAGCAAAGATATTACCGCAATATATATATATGTGTATATATATATATATATATATATATATAGGGGTATAAAGATAGATGGATAGATAGATAGATAGATAGATAGATAAATGCATCTGCTTTGACCGTTTCCAGCAATGTTTTTTTTATTATTAAATTGCTCTCATGGTTTCGCGTGATAAAGCTTTTCGTATATTACCTATCTTTACATCGGAGGACGTTATCTTGTCAACTAACGAATTGTCTACTTAGAAACAACTGATAGACAAGATGTGCATATCTATGACGTCGAACATGAGATTTTTTCAGGTCATATGATGCAGACTAATCGATGAGAGCAATTATTATCGAAGACCTGCACTCCACGAATTCCACCTGTCTCATTGTCCGTGTCTCACGTCCATAGAGAATGATGCTGTGTGGAAGTTCAGTATAAATCTGGACCTTTTTGCTTAGTCGGATTTCAATGTGCCAACAGAGGTGCGGTTACTTTCTTCCTTGGTAGTTACCTCTTATGACGGCTGGAGTCCACTAAGGAGAAAGGGTTTATGAATGTTAGGTAAACGTAGAGAAAAGCATGGGCAATATAAATGGGGGACTTTCTGTGGTAAAATTTTTTAAGGGTACGGCTTAACTAGATAAATGAGTTTATTATTGTAAGGTGGGGAGTATGCTCATGGTAGGTTATTTTTATTGGTTATGGAATTTTAGTTTTGTTTTAGGCTAAGATAGAGAGTGAGGGCAATTGTTTAAAGTTGTAACCTGACGAATATTTGTTACAAATGCCTTAGGTCCTGGATATGATCTTAAACTATATCCAGTGGTGATGCCCCAGCTAGTGGGCTTTGGGGAGTGTGGAGTCACCCTTTAATTACCATTGCTCCCAGGTTCACTCTGACTCGGGGTGGTAGTAGCTGTTAGGGTCCTAACTATTGGTTTAATAGAAACCGATTTGAAAGCAAGAAATATTTTCTATTTAAAAAATGTTCTTCAAAATCACTGGATTCGGCATTAAATAACCTGAAAAGGATTGATATGCCGTAAAACAAAAACAACCAACCAACAAATATCTTACAAGAGAAACATAGAGTCTCAGTGAGCACATATTATAAAAGTAATAATTGAACAAAGATAGACACGCCGCGTCTCTTCTGTGCGATAGAAGAAGTAGATAGATTAAAAGCTTCTGTCGCCATTAAATTTTAAAGACGGTAATTTACCCTGTCATTGTCAGAAATAGTAGTTTCAATAGGTCCGCTCCACATTAGGAAACCGTCTCCAATCTTAGGGGTCCTGGATATGACCTTAAACTATATCCGATGGTAAGGCCCCAGCTTGAGGGCTTTGGGGAGTATGGAGTCACCATTTAATTACCATTGTTCCCAAGTCCCCTCTGACTCGAACTAGTAGTACCTGTAAGGGTCCCAACTATGGGTTAAATAGAAACCGACTTGAAAAAAATATATTCTATTAAAAAATGTTTTCTTCAAAATCACTGGATTCGGCATTAATTAACCTGAAAAGGGTCGATATGCCGTAAAACAAAAACAACTAACAACCAATAACCAATCTTAGGACGGGGTTGTCTGTTGCATAGGGGAGGGATTGCGTCAGATATGAGATGGTTTCTGTGGTAGTAGAATGATACAAGCATTTTCCGATGATTTTTTAACGGATTGGGTGTAGTTCTTTTTCTTGGCAAAAGCTATCATCATTCTCAGACATTTTTTTGCAACTTCTAGGAGGCCCAACCAATCACTGTTGAATTTGAACCTCGCACTGGTGTATTAATGTAAACATACTATTTAATGATTTGAAAGTTTCGACCTCTTCTTAGTTTATTTTTCCATTCTTCTATTACAGTGAACAGAGCCACGATCGGTTGACATGTGACTATTTCAACCGTTTAAATATTTAAATCGTCTCCGCAATTTGCATGATGGACATGTTAAATAAACTCTAATAAAAATGAACAAAGAACTGATCAATCAATTCAACAAAATAATGTCTTCAAACGAAAGCTAAAATAAAATATGCACACTTTATAGACTATAAAAAGACTAAATGAAAATTAATGCATTGTTATTTCTGACTGATTCGCCATTGGCATCGCGGTAAATAGAATAGGCGAGACAAACATAAAATAAACATAACATTAAAACAATGATAAAGTAATTCAAATAACAAAGCTGGAGGGATTTTTGTGAAAAAGTGTTTACCGGTTTTTAATTAAGCATCCATTCTACTACAACTATCACTACTATAATTCTATCACTAATACAACTTATAAATATATGTTTAATAATCTTGTGTTTGTAGTACGTAAGCACCTTTCATACATACATAAAGTTTGGTCATCCTAATCGCAAAAATAACCATGCGTGATTAATTCACGGTTGCTCAGGTTAAAGTTTTGGTTGTGCCAATATTGAATTAATTGCTTCCAAATAAAATTATATTGCCCTATCGACAACACATATAAATAGATATATTGAAATATGGCATTCGTATCCTGGGTTTAATATGTAGAATATTTACACCATAATTAATTTTATGGCAATAAGTCAGGGAAATATATTGTTTTCAAAGGTAGGAAGTTGCCAGAATTTTAAATAAATGAAGAAACTTGTCCGTTTCATTAATTCAAATACATTTATCTGGTAATGCAAATCTCTTTTTAAAGATAGAAAATAGAGCGAGTTCTTGTTTATAGAATTAGTATATCTCTACTCATATATGAAAAGAAGTTTTTTTTCCGTGAGTGGGTGCAAGTTCGTTCCCTATAGATTATAAATCGGCTAAGCCGCTTTTAAAAACTTATTAGTCTATCTAGCACTGTTTCTATATAGGTTTTATATCGGTATGCACCCCCTTTAATATCGACAATCGATTAGCGAAAAAATCCTATTGATGAAGGAACAGTTCGATTTTAAACAAAATATCACTAATGCATTTGATAAATTGTATCAGCACACACCAGAATGGTCCGACGTATACAATCAATAATAGTATCTTTGACATGGAATGGACGCTTTCCAAACGAATGCTTCTATTAAGAGAACAACTGAACGATAATACTCGACTTTTGCATATTTAACTTTTACGAACAAGAAAACCTAACGTTTCCCGGGATTCAATAATGATAAACGAATGTTTCACACTTCCATATTGTTATTGTCATCAGAATCGGTGAAATCGCCTAATTCTTCAATCAAATCGATAGATTGCCTGTTCTAGTTTGAGACCAATCGCGGTGTATGGGAAGACGTTTCACGAGCCTATCGCAATAACTTAGTCCACAATACAGTGTAGCCCACATTGCGATTTAGAGAACGTATATATAATGGTTTTAATCAAAGTTTCAAATTCAAAAGTCAAGTGTCATGGTTCAATTTTGCTCTAAACGAAACCATTCATTTCGAGCGAATTGTTGTCATAGCAAAAACAAACATAATGTTGATTTTATATTTCTGGCTGTACCGCTTTGTGATGATAATGGTTTGCAGTTTAAAACGAAAAGGTCAAGTATCATGATACAACTATGTTTTAAATAGAAACATTTATTGTGGAAGAAGATATCCATTAACAAGTGCATTGTAGCCTGAGGAAATTATTTCGGAGAGGATAGAGTTTGATGTGTGTACTATCAAGAAAATAGCTGGACACTTATTGAAGGAACTTCGTAGGTTTAGGTAATCATGCACTGATTGTGACTCTTACAAAAATACACATGAGTCAACTTAATTGCTCTTGGCGTAATGTTCCTAATATTAATCTACTGTAAGCAATGCCTTGCCTATAGGTTGCATGTATCAGAATTTCGACTGTCAAGTTCATTGATTTATTACATTTTTTTCTGGTGACATGCAGCGTTGCATGATCTTAATAAACATCGCGTGTTTTCGACGGACCAAAGTTGGGGATTATTCAACTAGCTTATCGTAAAGCCGATCTCGTTGCTCAAAGCACAGCCATTTGTCACAAAATCCGAAACGCTAGACCCTTACTGCATTAAACAAACCAAAAATCTTTATATACTTCCCAATTTCTTTTAAAATTGCACACGAACATTTCCTTTCAACTTGTAGCATTACTAAAATTACTGCTAACATTAATTTGTAACATTAGCAGTAAACAAAAGCAATGGGAATATGAATCAAAAATACAAGTGCAAATTGCGTGCAATATACGATACTAGCGGGGGTACCCGGCGTTGCACGGGTGTTTCCAGGTGTGTGTGCTCTTAAATAAAAAAGAAACCGGGGAGGGGGGGTAAAATATTTTGGCAAGTTGGTAGGATCGAACCCGAAGTCCTGAGGCGAAGTTGGAAAATAAAATGTGAAAAAACATGAACCGTTCGGCCAGCCAGAATGAGTTACTGAAGGAAGTTTGAATTTATATAAGTAAGAACAAAATTGGCAGGTCCCTGCACGGAAGTCGTAGAGTTAAGATTTTGTGGGAGTGTTACGACGACGACGACGACGACGACGACGACGACGACGACGTAATCAATAGCTGATTCTGCTTGAACGTTTTTAATGAGGTCAATGGCCAGGTTTGTGTGTTATAAGCGAAGTCAAAAAAGAAAACAGAAAAATGAACATTAAAACTCATCTGAAAAATAAAGCGGGAGGGGGGGGTAATCAAAACATCGAAAAAAACACAAAAAACTAACGTAAGGCAAACGAACGATGTTAAATATAAAAATCGAAAAAACAAAAAAAGAAAACAGAAAAACCAAAAAAAAAAAAAACGCGAAAAATGGCCTAAATAAGACTGTTTCGATAATAACATTTTTAAAATCGGTGGGTACCCGGGTGTTTTTGGGTGTGTGGTCGGGGTGGGGTTGTTAAAGAAAACCTAAGGATAAGCGCAGAAAAAAAAACAGAAAAACGAACGTCACGTGAAAAATGGCTTAAATAACACTGGTTCAATATTTAAATTTTAAAAATCGAAAAAAAAAGACATCTCACACCACGATTTGAACCCAAAACGTTTATATAACGACTCAACGTGTTAACCAACTGATCTAACACGACATACATTAAATTTAGACAGTTCTTCAACTATTTAAACTAAATGAGGTTATGACGTCATCTGACGCATGCGTAGAACCAGTCGTCGTCACGAGAGGACGGTTTTTGTTGACCCCCTCTGTCGAAAATTGTCGATTTCTGGGTGAAAAAATTAACGTTTTTGGCCAATTTTTCGATATTTTTTGGGTGAAGGAATGAGCTTCAATATAATACCGGGATTGTGAATTTTTGTCAAAACTTTTAGTAGAGACACAAACATACACACATACACACATACATACATACATACATACATACGTACATTTTCGCTTTTATATATACAGACGATAGCGTAGCAGAGATATAAGACTGTAATCGAACACATTCCTTAGACGGGAGGAAAACGAAAGCGGTGTCACAAAAATATAATACCATCAACTTCTTGTTTTAAGTAACTAAACGGGTATATTTATTTATATATGTTTTAGTTAACTTTAGGTGACCGGTTGATTAACCAAGTATAACGTAATGTGGTTCTCGGATATAGGATAAGGACAATAACGGATATATATATATATGTGTGTTGATATATTAAGAGTTTTTTTTTTTTTCATTAATTTCTTTTCTGGAGTTAGGACGTGGTACTGGATGCAAGAAATCTACTCAAAATTTTAGATTCTAATCATCCTTTTAATTTCAATCGTCTTAATTTCGCTTGCACTTGGTCCACCGTATATATTAGCCGGGTTGCTTTTGAAATTATTTTTCAAGGGTGCAATCGCACACTAAATTGCTGAAATGATGGAGACATTTTTTTAGTTGCTAGTTTCATTTTATGTAGTTAAAAAATATTGGTAATCCGTTATTTTTACCTACTCTCTTCGATTTAAGCTAGCATCGTTATAAACACTGACTACTGCTTGGTTGTTACTTTGTTTATCTTGTCCTAATCTTACATTGTCTGTATTTTATTTGGTGTTTTATAGAAATATAACTCTACTTGGTGATCTAAAATTCCGTTCGATTCAAAAATTAATTTATGCATGTATTTATAAATATAAATACGCACA
>NC_136487.1:41175377-41180377 GCF_053919585.1 Euprymna scolopes
GGTATCTATTTTTCTGTTATATATATATATACAGTGATGATCATATTTATTGGCACGGTAAAATAAAAGTTAAATTTTGTCTAATAAATTGTAAAAAAAGGGATTAAATTAAAGAAAATAACAAAGTATATTATGTATTTTTAACTGGCCTTTCCGATGCAGCAATCGGATTTTAGAAAAAATAAATAACAAAGGAACAACAAACATAATTGCAAAAAAACCCTTGTTCAAAATTATTTGCACGATTTATTTAATAATCAATTGTATAGCCTTTGGCCTTGATTACCTTCCTCAGTCGCTTTTCATAGTTTACAATCAAGTTGTTGCACTATTCAGTAGTAATTTTAGCCCACTCTTCCTGACAATAATCCTCCAATTGAATAAGATTCTTAAGCTTCCTTTGCATTACCCTCAATTTTAATGTTCTCCATAAATTTTCAATTGGATTAAGGTCTGGGCTTTGTGATGGCCACTCCAAAACATTAATATGATTGTCCTCAAGCCATTTCTTAGTCAGTTTAGCCGAATGCTTTGGGTCATTATCTTGCATGAACCACCAACGACGACCAAGTGAGAGCTCTTTAGCAGAGTCTTTCAGGTTTTCATCCAATATTTTAACATAATCTTCCTTTTTTTATGCTACCTGTGACCTTAACAAGTCGCCCTGGTCCAGAGGCAGCAAAGGATCCCCAAAACATCAAACTGCCTCCACCGTGCTTCACTGTAGGTATGGTGTTCTTAGGCAGGAAAGCTTTGCCAGATTTTCTGTAAATATAAGACACTTTATTATGGCCAAATAACTCTATTTTCGTTTCGTCAGTCCATAGAACACGTTTCCAGAATGCAACATCTTTATCAATATGACGTTTTGCAAAGGCTAGCCTTGCTTTCAGGTGCATAGGCTTCAATAAGGGAGTCTTTCTCGGACGACATGCTTTTAAACCAGCTCTCTTCAAGACTCTACCAACTGTATGTCGAGATACATTCACTCCAGAGGTGCTCTGTTCATCAACAATCTCCCCAACAGAGATCCTTGGGTTTTGTTTTACTTGTCGAACAATTTTCCGTTCATCTCTTGAGGAAAGAATCCTTTTTCTCCCTCTACCCTCTAAACTCATAACGTGGCCTTGCGATTTGAACTTGTTTATTATGGCTCTAACAGTGGATTTGGGAAGGTTTAGCTTCTTTGAAATCTTATGATAGCCCTCCCCATTGGTATGGCATGCTACAACAAGCTTCCTGACGTCTTCGCTGTGTTCCTTAGTTTTAACCATGGCGATTGAAAATTATAATTTAGTCACTTATAATAGTTTAAATAAATCGCTATCTAAAAATTCTCTGAAAAAAAATATTCACTGAATTAGCGTTAAACAAGCATAATATGGCTATAAAAAAGTTCAGAAAGCATGTTAACCGGAAATTGATTGATATTATACTGATACTAAAAGAAAAACAAAGCCGTGCCAATAATTTTGAACGAGGGTTTTTTGCAATTATGTTTGTTGTTCCTTTGTTATTTATTTTTTTCTAAAATCCGATTGCTGCATCGGAAAGGCCAGTTAAAAATACATAATATACTTTGTTATTTTCTTTAACTTAATCCCTTTTTTAGAATTTATTAGACAAAATTTAACTTTTATTTTACCGTGCCAATAAATATGATCATCACTGTATATATTGATAACCACTTATAAAGCACATTTTACAAGCTTCTTTCAGTTTTAAGGCCACTCGAATGCTGGCAACGCTATGATACGAATAACCAACTGACATAAAACGTAAGGGATACAGGTATTCTTAAGGTAAGATCGTAAAGTACGCGGTGATGTTATATTCTAATTCATGCAATTTTTTTTATTTGTTATTATACAATCAGTACTCTGTTAATTATCATCAAATATCTAGAAACGATTTAAAAAGTTATAAAAATACATGTCTTAGGTACAATCCGCTAGAATCTAAACCAAAACTTTGATCGCTCAAGCCTAAGTTGTTATCTATAACTCCAGCGTGGTTACCGTCTGACCTATTGACAAATGCATACAAAGTGTTTATAATTAATCGACTTTGAACTATGAATGTCTATATTATTTTTTTTTCATGAGTAAAAAACAGTAGTAGTTATCTTTTAGTCGACTTACAATATCAAAGTCAACTGCTTTGTTTTCAATTTTGATTTATTATTTAGCAGCAATTTTCGCTGGATGAAAAACCTAATGGAAAGGCTACTACACGTCAAACTACCTATATATATATATATATATATATATATATATATATATATATATGTGTGTGTGTGTGTGTGTGTATATGTGTGTATATATATATGTATATATATATATATATATATCAACCTTAAACTCTCTAAATCAAAAGTTAAGAGAGGAGTCTGTTCGTCTACATTGCACTATATATAACCTACTGTTGATTTTATAAAATTGTGGTTTATATACTATTGCTTGAATTAAAGTTTAAACTGCAAAAATTGCGTATCATGATTCAGTTGTACTCTAAAGAGAAACATTAATTTCGAATGCGCACAGGTCATATAAAAGAATCTACCGTTGATGTTACATGGCCGGCCTTACTGCTTTTACGTTGATAATGGCTTCAACATAACTTCAAAATATAAAAGTCAAGTACCGTAGTGCAATTATGCTTTATTCAGAAACATTCATTTTAAATGTGTTGTTGTCATATCAAATAACCTACTATGAAATGTATATGTCGAACCTTTCGAGTTGTGTGAAAAACTACTGAAATGCACTTATGATGTTAGACTATGCAGGGTGTTTTACGTGAGTAAGACTCGCCTGCTTTTCTTTCATCAGATTATTTCTTTTATCGATTATTCATACTTATCAAAGACATCCCGATAAAAAAAAACTATCCAAAAACATTGCCAGGCACATCAAGTGCCTTTGTATTAAATTTCCTAAAAATCCGCAAAGCCGTTTTCGATTTTATCGTAAACGAACTCACACATGCAAAGTTTATATATATATATATATATATATATATATATATAGGTACTTAACTATATCTTGCTGTCTCTAGGTTTTGCATGTGCCAATATACATTGATCTCAAAAGTAAAAAGTTCAGATTCATCTATATTTATATATATATATTATATCTATATAATAACATAATTAACGGTATTTTCATCAACGAACATCAATCGACGCATAACATTTGAAACCATGATCGAATATGGTTTCCCTATTTCCATCTTCTCAAGATATCGCTTTCATCATTTTGCGTGAAATCGTTAATTCAGTAAATATGTGCATGCCAATATAGGTGTATAATTTTAAACCACACAGACACAGACACACACACTCACACACACACACACATACACACACACACACACACACATATATATATATATATATATATATATATATATATATATAATAAGCTACTTGACTGATCTATATTTTACAAACGGCTTACTGGTTGTCAATGCATAAACGTTACTCTAGGACAAATGTTTAGTGATTTTGACAGGTGGACAGTAAAATATCTAGAGAATTGGCAAGGAATCAGAATTGGAAAATTTTGAGAATTGCGAAACAGCCTATTCAACAGCTAAGTAGTACTATCCCAAAGAATTAACTCATCTAACTTCCGTTAAGTTTTAGGTGAAACGAAAAAATATTGAATGTGGTTTTAACTTGGTGAGTTTGCTAGTTGAGCACTTGTCATGTAAAATAACGACAGTAAAGAGTCAGTGACGATGAGAAGAGAACATCATCACTAGATTTTAGAGATGTCTGTGAAGGTAAAAAATGATGCTCAGCGTATCAGCTCCGCAAATGTGGCAATCTTAAGACGTATTTGACCTTCATACATGTAGCGATTATATAACAAGTAAGATATCTTCTTGAGCGGTAGAATGATCCAACTATTTTTCCAGCGACCTTTAGCAAGAGTTTTTATGTAAATCTTGCATTTACGCTCAGTGGGGAAGAATAATATCGATTCTTTATATTACAAACCTGGAAATATAGAATGTTTGCAAGGAGAAAGTAATAACAATATTCTTAAAGGATTACAGGATAAAGCCGGTCAATTTTTCTTTTCCTATAAATACAGACCGGCTTTGGATCGAGTCGATTTAGAACACGCTGAATAGGATAATTGCGAGTCCGAAACCAATTTTGTAAAATATCTAACTACTGATTTGTTGAGAATATATATTTTTATAGTACTGGTCATGACTTATCAAGGGCCATTGGAAGATAAGGATTAATGAATGTAAGATTAGCTTATGACAACACATTGACGATTGATAATGGCAGAACTTGTGTAGAGTTTAATTAAGAGGAAAGCTAAACAAGAACTGATTTACATTTTAATTGGAAACTGCTATGTTATGTTCAGGTGGGAATCAGTCTCGTGGTACTGTATTATATAAACAGACAGTTCTAAGGTAAATATGTTGCTCATCTAACTTTTTTTTAGTTGTGGGCATTGACATTAAGTAAGATTAATTATAGCTTCCTTTGTTGTGGCTAGATTGGCAATTCATTATGAACGTTTGATAAAAGGGGAGGAGCGTAGATTGAGGCTCAGTCGAGAACCTGCCATGAAAGTAAGGATAGAATAAAGATATACGCACAACTGCCATTCTGTGAAAACAACGAAAGTAAGCAGGCGAAAATGTTTTCGTCCACTAGATTTCGAAGATGGTTTTGTACACTGTCAAGGCATGAGAGGATATCCATAACAGCTCGCCCCAGCTGTGGCAGCAGTACTCTATCTCATGACGCGTTTGACTCCTGTGCATGTAGAGAATTGCTGCAGCGAGGCTGAAATAATATAGCGATTCTGACTTCTCAATATACGTATGCTGTAAATGAGGTGTCTGCCTTTTCTTTTGTCTGTCTGTATGTGTGTATGTATAGCTGATGGTGTAATTGAAAACACAATTTTACAACAAGATGAAATGTCGTAAAATTGTATGTGCAATGCAATGATCTTCTTAATTTCGTA
>NC_136487.1:41182877-41187877 GCF_053919585.1 Euprymna scolopes
GAAGAAAAGACAAATAAACGGAAGAAATAAATGGTGAAAAACAAATACAGTTGCAGTTATGATTTTGTTCTTTTAATTTACTTAACGAAAACCAAACGGACGGCTTGAAGATAGTAAAACAATCCAGATGAACAGAGAGAAAAGTTATAGAAACCTCTATAAGCATGGAGTAAAGCGATAGAGAGATAGGAAGGCAGACATATGCACGTTTAAGTTAAATATTTTTTCTTTGCTAACAATATCGAAACATTTGTAAACAAATGTATTTTGTATTATATCATTTCCGCAACTCACATATACGGGGTTATTTGTATTGGAAAGGCATACAACTGCATGGATTCGTTTGTGATGTTTTTTTTTTTAATCTCGAAATTAATGCCCGCGTAATGTCTAGCAATACCGATCATGACGAAACAGCTGCCTGTGGCTGCCATATATATATATATATATATATATATATATATATATATATATATATATATATATATATATATATATGCATGTATGTATATATATACAGAGTGAGAGAAGGAGATACAGAGAGACAGAGAGAGTGAGAAAGAGAGAGAATTCCTTGCGCCAGTTACTTGCGTTTCTGTTTTAAACTCTTTTCAACAACGCCGATGAACGGTGGAAAGAGAAACACGTGCTAGTGGATGCTTATATTATATAGAGATCTGATTGTAGAAAAATCAATTTTAAACACATGGGAGTGATAAATATATTTTTGTAATCTTCAGTATCAAGCACCGATATTTAAATTTTTATCTACGCCATTAGTTAATATTTTAAGGCAATATATATATATATATATATATATATATATATATATATATATATACATATATATATATATATATATATGATGATTGCAATGTCTTATCAGACAAGTGCCACTCTCTGAGACACTTAAAGTCCATGAGCCTAAAAATCACTTCCATCGCCATAGGACCGTTTTAATAGACCAATGCCTGAGAGAGCATATCTGTACACAGATAATGTTACGGATTCTTAGCTTTGTACGACAGCTAAGTCTCTCTCTCTCTCTCTATATATATATATATATATATATCTCACTCTCTCTCTCTCTGTTCAAAATGTTGTGATCCAGTAACAAGCAAGAGCAACATAGCCAGCAACAAGTTAAACTGCAGCCCAGCTTAATGCGGGTACTGGTCTCCCGCTTTTTGTTGTTTATCAGAGATTTGCCTCTCCTAGAAAGGTTATCTTCACCACGGCTTACGGGAGCCCACTCCTTCCCAACACAAACACACACACACACACACACACACACACACAAATATATATATATACATATATATATATATATATATATATATATATATATATATATATATATATATTAATGATACTTGCTACTATGAACTGAACTGTTGTAACTTCGATTTCGGTCGGTTATTAGTCAAGCCGCACTAAAAAAAAACGTGATTAAGCGAAGAAAAATTTCAGTTGATGACACTATATATATATATATATATATATATATATATATATATATATATATATATATATATATATATATATATTATTTGTAGTTCACGAAAACTTTCTATGTTTTCCTGATAGAGCCGCATGAGTATAGATCTTCTGCATTGAAATTACTTAGAGAATGTGTGTGTATATATATATATATGTATGTATGTGTGTGTGTGTGTCAGCTTGATCAAATGGGATACGACAATACACTGAGTCTCCTACTTTATGAAATGAAACATGTAAAAATTAATGAACAATATTTTTAGGGGTTCAGCATAATGTGCGTTAATTCGATTAAATATTTATATTCCAACAGACGTTGAGTACTTTAAATGGTACTGTTGCACTTATTAAATGGTGCTAAAATAATAACGTGACTGTTGGGGAGAGAAGGGTATTTTGTAACTATCTTGCATTTTCAGTTTACAATTTAATAAAAAAGATATCGTAAAACATAAATTTAATTCGAAAATACTATTTAAAAGTTTCCCGGTTTAATAAGAGTAGTAGAAGCCTTTAAATTTACCAGAAATTATTTACATTAATGCCACGTTATTATACATCACTTAAACACGAGACAACATAAAAGTATAAAATTTAATAATGAAAAATTTAAAAAGAAACATAAAAATATTATAATGAGATAGTGCTAGAAATTGGACGTAAAATGATATTGCTGTCTTCGGCCAATTTTATGCAATGTTGGATCCTGCTGTTAGTAGTGTTATATATATATATATATATATATATATATATATATATATATATATATATGTGTGTGTGTGTGTGTGCGTATATGTGTGAGTGTGTGTGCCGGTGGAGGAATAGGTATGTATTTGAGTGCATAACAGATACCTGAATTGCTATATATAGAGATAGATAGATAGATAGATAGATAGATAGATAGAGAAGCAGAAAACACTTTTATGTGTGAGTGCGTGTTCTGTGGAGGAATAGGCTGTATTTAAGTGTATGATAAATACCTGGATTGCTATATATATATATATATATATATATATATATATATATATATATATATATATATATATATATATATATATATATATAAACGTAGATAGATGGAGAGGCATAATACTTGTATGTTATATATGCTGTATATTTTATATAGTATGAAATAAAAATACGCCCTGACTGGAAATGTTTAAAGTGAATTTTAATTATCAATGTATAAATATAAAATACATTTTTCACGTGATTTTATTTTATAAACAGGTATCAAAAACTCAACCAACTTACCTGTGTAATCTTCGCCTAATGGTTGGAGAATGTCCAATCTTGAAAAAAAAATCAATTCAGAAAAAAATCACCAAAATCGATCACCAGCTTGATCGATATATATATTTTGTAATCTTCACATTCCATCGATCGATATCCAGGTTCTTATCGCCGATGGTCAGTATATTATTTCTTTTTGTTTTCTTTACAACAGTATCTTTTTAGAAACTCCAAAATAAAATAATAGTTCATTTAGTTAATAACAGATCGAACTCGAACCAACTGGTTCAAATAATATTTAACTATAAATAAACACAAAAAGGTAAACAGACGACTATTAACTCAATCACGTTCTTTCCTCCTGTGCTTTCCTGGCTGAACGCGCTTGTCAAATGCTTCGCTTTGCTAAAGTTGCTTTCATTTTGGCCTCAGTCAATATTAGTCGGTTGTGTCCGTGTGTTAGCTAACCTCGCTCTGTAATATGTGTGCGTTTGGCGTTTAGACGGTGGAAAACTGGATTGCAACCACGTGTTTCTCCGGCATTTAGTCGGAGACTGTCAGCCACGCGTGAAAACACCAACAGAATGAGAGAGGCACGCAGCAGAATGAGGAAAGAAAGAAAAAAAAACGCACGTAATCATTGTCGTCAATCCTAACTTTTTTATATCGTATATTTAGAATTATCTTAAATATGTCCAAGGATTTTCCTGTCCAACACTGAAATTTACATTAGCATTTTTAGATGCGTCTAAGTAACTATCTAAGAGGCTCTGTCCGCCTGTTTATTTGTCAATCTCCCATGTGTAGCTTTGTAAATAACATTTTGATCACTATGCGTGCATAATAAATAGCGGACTCTTAATATAGGTTATTGTAATCTTTCTATTTTTTTTCTGTCAATCGTAAAATAATAAGAAGGTTATCGCATCCTAAAGCAGTTTAATTTTTCGTATTATTCGGATAATTCGAGTTACTGTGCTGATTTCAGATCAGTATGGGGTCAAGATAAGAACAGTAGATCGAATAATCCAAATAATACGAATTAGCAACCCTTATCTATAAATCCAGAAACAGTTGAAATTATCCCTTTAAGAAAACGACTTGACATCTTTTCCTTTTTGAGACGGTGATTTGGTGCTGCATTCAATATGGACGGGCTCAATCGACTTCCTACGAAGGGGAAAGTTTCTTAGGAATATTGACTTCACACGGGTTCCCAGTCGCAACCAGATGAAAGATGATTTTTACAACGTAAGTTTTTGCATATATACAGTTTTAAGTTCGTGTCATTATCCCCCCCCACACACACACTGATATAATATCTTGTATTCCGAGATGGTTGCGTGTCTGAATTGACTAGGAGTATCCTTGCTGTACTTGGTGATATAACGGAAACCGTTGGATTAAATAATGAAGAATGTAAACGATGACGTGTACTTAAAATTATCAACGTGTAACATATGGCATATTCTTTTAATATGTCTTAAAAGGTCGCACATTATTCGTTACTAGCGATTTATCATCGATAAAAACACACCCCACCTAAATAAATGTTATAGAATTAATCGCATATTGCTAAAACTTCCAGTTTAATTTCAGTACTATAGTAAGTCATTTGTTGTGTTCGCACCCAAAGTTACCAGTAAATTATACTTAACAGAGCAACGTTATGTTTTTTTATAAATCAGCAGTTACACTTATAGTCGTTACAGGTGGAATCCTATGGATGTTGGTGACATTCCTAAATAAAAGTGATATAATGGACCCAACTGGATTGGAACCTGGCCGCATTAGCCCCTGTCATTAGCCAAGTTAAGAACCGTCAGCTGTCTGATAAATCTCACTTATAATTGCTGTAAATATATTAAAATATAAGACAATATTGCGCTTAGTGTGTAGATAAATATATATTTTTTCTTTTTCTTACAATATAAGGAGTTATATTTAAGAAGTTTCTGTGAGCACCTTGGCAAAATCAAGATATGCATGTACTTCCTTGAACTTTACTTTTTCCACGTGAATCGTGACAACATTTCTGTTGTATCAACCATTTTTATCAGTAAAAAGAACGATGTTTTATATATATATATATATATATATATATATATATATATATATATATATATATATATATATACTAGCATGCCGCCCAGCGTTGCTCAGTCGTAAAATAATCCTTAATAATAAACAGAAGAAACCCGGGATACGGCATGAAAAATTAGTAGCAAAATACAGTACAGTATATAATACATATGTATATAACTAAA
>NC_136487.1:41192877-41327877 GCF_053919585.1 Euprymna scolopes
CCCCTTCCTAGGTTAGTAAACGCGTGTCAAGGCATTTACATGTCAGAACGTACATCTTAGAGGCGTGTGTGTGTGTATGTGTATGTGTTGCGTGTGTGTGAGTGTGTGTGTGTGTGTGTGTGTATCTATGGTTACATCGAGCTGCCGCTTATAAGTGTCTAATCTAATTTTTTTATTTGTTATTTTTAATTTTTAATTGTTATTTTTTTGAATCCCTACCACCCTCTCTATAAATGTATTAAGTGGATTGCTACTACCACCACTTTTGGTTTTTTGAGGGTCGAAGCACGATTTTTCTTTTCTTTTTCAGTATCAAAAATGTAATTGTCTGATTTAGATGCTTGAAAATACCATAAGGTTGAAATAAATTATTGCATCGACAATTATGTAATTTCCGTGTTATAATTTATATATATATATATATATATATATATATATATATATATATATATATATATAAAGCTGACCGGCTGTGTGTGTCTGGGCACGAATAGGCTCCTATATGGTTGACTATTATAGAAAACTGATTACACATAATGATAGATATATCGAGACACAGGAATGGGTATGTTTGATCTGGCATAATGATGATTCATTAAAATTGTGGGGTCTGCGTTCGCGCTAGGTCCACAAACTATGGAAATGAAAAATCTAAATACTAAAAAAACAAACTTTTACAAGTGTTTTTTTTTATATAGATGTAAATAATGATACTTTGATAAGTATGTTTTAACTTAAATATTGATGGTATAGGAAAATTGTGGGGTCTGCGTTAGCGCCTGGCCTCCATAGAATGGAAATAGGCACAAACTTTAATAAAGACTTTTCATATCTATCTGCGTAAGTATACTTTAATAATTATGTATCAGTTTGAAGAAATATGGTATAATAAAATTATGGGGTGTTCGTTCGCGCCTGACCTCCATAGAATGGAAATATGTCACAAAGTTTAACAAGTTTTTTTTTTAATATAGATCCACAGAATATTGTTATGAGTGTTTCAGTCTGAACAGGTATGGTATAGTTACTTATGGGCGTTGTCTATTTTATTTTCACTTTCATCCTATTTTGCTTTGGTTGTGATACACCCAAATTCGAAGCTATCTCTTTACAACCCTTCCTTTTCATAACCTATCATACTTTCATAAATCAGAGTCCATTTTGTGTAGACTGTTTTTGAACCCAGACAAAGACGGGTACTTTTGCTAATATATATATATATGTATATATATATATATGTATATATATATATATATATATATATATATATATATATATAAGATCAGAAGATTTATAGCAATACACAGAGGAAAACTGATTTCAATATTAAACTCAGTTTTCCATGACAACACATGCCGTATTTCACGTGCGCCACTAATACTTTCGCTTTCGGCATGGATTAAAACGATAACTAGTTTCTATTCGCTACAAGTAAACCAGATAATGAATTTACACATAAAAGAAACAAAAAAAAGCTCAACTACTTCCGTTTTCACGATATATTCAACTTTTTTAACAGCATTTCTTTTTTGTATATTTTTTTCTAAAAAATATTCTTGAAATATCAAATACTTTCTGTTATCTCAATTAGTAAGTTGATTTTACTGGTTTGGATTTGTGATTGATCTGGAAAATAAATTGTATATATTAACATATAAACAACAATATCTTGTGTTTGTCCATTTTTTGTCCATACGTCACATTATTTTCATACTGGCTTGCCCACATTGCTATAGACTACATATACTCTCCTATTTTTGTTTACCAACAATGCTTCAAGAAAACTACTTTTCCTTTATATATATATATATATATATATATATATATATATATATATATATATATATATAATTATGTATAAATAAACATATATTTATACCTGGATGTAATATAAAAAGATCTTGCAGACTGAAATATGTTGGTCTGTACAATTATTATGCATATGTTTATCAAGACTCGATTAAATTAAATAAATTATTAGCTAGCAATAGAGCGCCACTCAACCTAGTCGGGTCAACCAGGCTTTCTCTGATAAAGAGGTTCCAGGTTATTGTGTGTATATCGATCAGAGAGATGAATGTGAAGTGTCGCAATTCTTTCATGGAAGTGTCGACATCTTCCTACATACGGTGCATAATATTCCCAAATGGACAGGTTCAGGGTTGTTTATCTTAAGAGATCTAACCAGAGCCGGTGTGTCAACCTGATGATGTTGTATATATGCAATAAAGTTTATGGAAACAAAATCGACATTAGTGTCATTGTCATCATCATTCTCTCAAGACGCGAATTTTAAGATCCGTACTCTCATGTGTACAGTATTGCAATAAGTTCCGTTTAATGGGAACAACTTAGGACGATTTCGTCGGTGCGAGACGTTAACAAAAGTAAACTCTGAAATTGCATATCTCTTCAGATAAAAATAGAATTTGGATGAGACGAGAATTAATATCTCCATCCGTGTCTTCTACACTATGCGAGTTTGCAGCTGCCGTTCGCACACACAATATCGCAGAGTAAGAAAAATGCATTCTATACGACAAAGAATCACGCCTCTGTAGTTGCAACAGTCTTTGTAGCAGAAGTTTCATTATCGTCCGCGTTTACTGTTGCTAAAACCCTTTCAACTGCGGACTAGAGTGATCCAAGAAAAAAAAAAACTATATCTGCGAAAGAGTGAGAAATAAAATGTTACTATGACACGTTATGTAAGGGATGGGGGTCGAATCAAGTGTTAGCAGTTACTACTAGTCGACTTAATAGACAGAATTAGACGCATCAGTCATTTTACTGAGTACGACACGACTTTCTAGGGCGAGGAAACTTTAATTCTTACCACTGCCAGAAGAACAATTTTCAAAAATATGACTTTATAGTTGAAATAAACGGTAGATTTTTAGGTTGTAAATAGAAAAATAGTTTTATTTCTTCAGAAATATTTAGCATTTATTTTGGTCGGTTTTTAAAAAATTTTTTGCGAAACAAAAAGTCCATATTTTTTTTTTTTTTACAAATTCGCAGTGCTAGAAAAATTACTTGATACATCAATTCTCAAATAAGTCTTATAAATAAAAATCATCGCGTGTGGACACTTACAATCACACGTGTTTGGTTTTTCTGGTGAGGTGTTTTGGAATCAGTCTAAAATTATTTCATTTTGACAATCTATTGTGCTTGTTTTTTCCGGATATCCGGATGTTTTTGAATCGAGCAATTGTCAGTAATTAATCATGTTTATTTTGCTTCGATTAGGTGTAATTTTTGTCCTGCAAACATTCTGTCATAATCTAACAGTGTTGGTCATCCGAACCATAACATTTGTCTCACATTACTTTCCACCGAATTGCTTCATAAAAAAAGAAGTGATGAAAGCACTTATCATAAGTCAACGTATATAGATCATACTGCCGATCTCGGATATGTCATCATAAGCGAACAGTGATCACCTACTTTTTCGTCACTTTAGATCCTTTTTTTTTGTTCTTATTAGTTCCTGCGAAAAATAATCATTATTTTAACTTTTAAAAGAAAAGAGTCGGATATTTGTGTTTGACAATGAATTCGCTGAAAGGGTATGCCACGCTAATTAAAGTATGGAATTTAATATTTATTAAACACATTCGACAAATGTTTTAGCACGATCCATAATGAAAAAACAAACTTTTACTTCATTAAAAATAAACTTTTACTTAGCTGGTTTTCATTTAATTATTTAGTTTTCTTTCATTTGATTATTCAGTTTTCTTTCATTTAATTATTTAGTTTTTCTTTCATTTTATTATTTAGTTCTTCTTTCAATTAATCATTTAGTTTTGTAGTTTTTTTAAGTTTAAAACGTTTTTATTTAGTTTATTTAGAACGTCATTCCATGCAAACTTTTTAATTTTTCTGATTTTATTTTTTATTCTATTTTAATTATTTAAATGTTAAATTCTGCTGTCGTATATTTTAATTTTGGACATTTTAAATTATTTTTTCATGCGAGAACCGTACACACAGAAAACAACGTAAAACATTTAAACTTGCAAAAATATTTATGAAACCCATTCCACAACTTTTATAGTTTATAGCATTAGGTAAAAGTATAATGCCTGCAAACATCAAATTTTAAGAGGCACGTCTTTAGTTTGTCCGCTAGAGAATTTGCACTTTATGTTTTATTTGTTTGTTTTATTAAAAGTCGTCGAACTTGTTTAATAAGTATTTTATTCTTCTCTGCAATTAGCGTCGCATACTTTTCGAAAGGAATTCATTGTCACACCTAAATATAAGTTTCTTTTTTGTTATTAATGTAATGTTCAATTTCTTGCGTTTGTTTTATCGTGTAAAATTTTTGTATAAAAAGGAATTAAAGAAGTGTTAAACTGTTAAAATAAGAATATAAAATATTTTTTTAACTAAAGAATCTTACTAAAATATGTGTAGCATTTCCTGAAGAATCTCGGATTGGATTCGAATTTTTTACTGTCTCTACATGAAAAAAGCTAAAATATCTTTTCACAGCAAGAAACAAACAAGCTGGTCTAAGTAATTCTAGCGTTTTAAGCCGTCACTTACAGAATATATAAAATTCTGAAAAAATAATTAAAAACATGAAATATTTGTTTTGATTTTGTAATGAAAAATACTCATAAAATTCATAAAATGCCAATAAAAAGTCAGAAAGGGAGTTAGTTTTGTTTTATTGGCATATTGTAAACGCATTTGTTTTCATTGGCATATTGAAAACAAGAAAAAACTGTCGATTAAAGAAAAACGTTCATAGCTTTATTTTTATTCTATTACGCATGCGCAGAATTTTTCAAATCGATAGCGGTAAACCGAATGAATGGTTACAACGCCAAATAAAGGAAATTTGGGGGGGGGGTTATATAATAGAGTATATCGTAAATCTTCTAGAATAATTTAATCATTATATTTAATATTTTTTTTTACTCTTTTACATACCAAACTAGGAATATTGCAATTTGGATGCAAGAGGTTATTAATTGAGACCATGTCTGCATGATATTATGTGAACAGATGAGTTACGAGATGTCTTATAGCGTTTATGATACAGCGTCTACATGTTAGAATAGTCAAGAAACAGGCAGAAAATTCCAACCCCCAACATTCTCTGAAAACATGCGATCAGATATGGATTCTAGCGACTCCGACAAGGAAGTGGTATATTTTTTAAACCCAGCATTATAAGGTATGCTAATATAAACTAAAGTTTATATTTTTCCTCTTCTTTCATTATATCACTTAAGCAGATGAAATAATCCCGAAGTTGTAGAGAGTGATTAGGCACAACGGTTCTGTATGATGTTTGTTGAAACTTTGGATTTAGTATATTTTCCGAGGATTGCTGCTACACTATATATTCAACCTTTACAGAAGGCCTAATTGATATATTTACATACTCTATTGTTTTGGATTAAATAATCGCACGCCACCTACCGTTGCCCGGTTGTAAAATACGCTTAAAAACGATATTTAATTTATCTAGATTTCAGAATTATAATTATAGAGCTAATGGACTAGATTATTATGTTATAGTCAATGTATTAGTGATTTTGGACGTTAAATAAAAAATATAACTTAAGTACTATCAACTAAAATCAAAATCAAAACATTTCTACCCTACAGTTTGCTACCATCTAAACTAACTAAACATGCATATACAAAGTTGACAATGTAACAAATTATGTCAAACTTCCAATTGCTACATTTTACCCCGTTTAGCAGTTATTTACCAGTAAAAAAAAAGAAATAGGTGTAGTTCCATAGGTTCGAATATAACATACATCAAGCTTTCAGTTTGTAGACAAATATTTGACAGAGTAGATTTGTAGAGGACGTTGTACAGACATATATAGATAGGTATTTACTCTAAACGTAGATCCAAATAGTATATAATGATGCATTATATAAAGAAATACACGAGTGGAAATTGTGCGGAATAGGGAAATCAAACTCGTTATTTTATATAAACACATAAAAAAGCAATGAATTAATAAACGTTCATTGTTAAATCAATATTTAAATAAGTTGTCTCTTTAGAGTAGGTTGTATATGCAAGACTAAGTATATATTAAGCTGTATTCACTTTAAAAAATAGAAAAGTTGAACTGTAATATCAATGTCCATGTCATAAATAATACTATATATTTATGTATGTATAGAGTGACCTCCCGAAAAAACAGAGGATATTCAATTGTTTTTCTGAGCATTTTACAGTCAACGGAGAAAAAAGGCCAAAGACCCTAGTCTTTTGATGTGATGTTTTGAATATAATAAACTAGTTATGACCAAAGTTTTATTTCATTCAGGCAAACCACTAAGAAACGAGGCCTTATTAGAGTTGTGCCCGTTTTTTGGGGTCACCCTGTATATATATATATATATATATATATATATATATATATATATATATATATATATATATACGTGTATATATATACATATATATACATATATATACATATATATACGTGTATATATATACATATACATATATATATATGCATGAAAGTGACAGAACATGTTAATTACAATTGCTTTAACTCAATGTTTCGTTTATGAAATCTGTCCCATTAATTTAGACTTGTGTATATAAATATTGTATATGTGGATAATATTCTTTTTGTCGTTTTGTTATTCTTCCTTCCTAATTAAATTTTTTTTATATGAATTTAATAATATTTTTCTGAAAACATTGTTGTTTGGGAAATATTTTATAGACGAACAATATAAAAACAAATTAGTTGCAAATAGCTACACCTCACCTTTTTGTTTAGGAAATCCGTCGCATTAGTTTCAACATATTCGTATTTAAAATTATAGCATATAGTTATTTTTCCAGATGGAAGTAAATTAACAAACGCATGCTCACACAGGTACACGAACACACACACACACACACACATACATACATATACATACATATATATATATATATATATATATATGACGGCTTTCTTAGTACCGGGCGTCACTAGATAATCATCCTTTAAGGTGCTGCCATTTCCGGAATCCGTCTCGGCTCATAAGCAGGCGGAGTCTTCTGAAAATTCTGAGGCGGAATGGGCCAATCAATTTCATCATTTTAGGGTGACGTGTAGGTGTGCTGGACGACAGACTCACTTGCACAAAAGAGGGAAGAGGAAATATTAAATTCTGAAAGCGGTATCAAAGATAAAAGAAGTTTCTGTGGTTTGCGTCACCGAGGGAATGTAAGACGCGAGATTTTATCGCACCGAAAAACCTACAATATCTGACGGACAGAAAATGACGATTTTTGAAATGAATCAATCGTCTAGACAAGTTTTTTTTTATTTTTACATTTTCACCCCAAACAAGGCACATTGCCACTTTGGTGTAGGGGGCTACTATCAAGGGCAACCACTACTGGGGTACTATGTTGAGATTTGGGCAGCAAGATGTCGGTTCACGTTGCACTTAAATTCTGCATGCCAGTACAGTTGGAAAAGCAGGGATCTGGAATGGAATTCCAGAGTCTAGCGGTTCTGGGGAAGAAACTACTGGAGTAGAGAGATCTTTTACATCTAGGGATCTCTATTGTGTGGGGGTGGGATTTACCCGCCTGCCGGGTTTGTCGAGGGTTTCTACGTCGGGACAGACGCTGAAGCTTAGATGCCAGTTCAGGGCCTATCAGATTGGCGACTCTCTTTTGAACCTTGTCTAGGAGCGAGAGACTAGCAGCAGGTGCACCAGCCCAAATGTGAAAGCAATACTCCATACATGGGCAAATGGTAGCCTTATAGAGGTACAGGATACTTTCGGGTGTTAGTACTTTTCTAGCACGGTAGAGAGAGCCTACCTTCTTCGCAGCGGTCCTGGCAATGCTTTCAGTGTAATTGTTCCAACTCATATTCCCTGTGGACGTTAGGCCAAGCAGTTTGAAAGATGTACTCTCAGATAGAGTCACTGGGCATTGCTATTGGTGGCAGAAAATGTTTCTTGTAGTTATTGAAGGAAACAAGTTTAGTCTTGGCAGCATTGAATGTGACCATCCATTTTTTGTCTCCATTCCACTACAGATTGGAGGTCATCGTCTAGTGTTTTTTCCATTTCTTTAGATATGTGTTCATTTCGTTTCCTGTCATGTCTGTTACAGAGTGTGGGGCAATCAGCATATATACCCATCTCAGGCAATTTGTCGGGGAGGTCATTAATGAATATAAGGAACAATAGAGGTCCAAGCATAGACCCCTGAGCCACTCCCGAATTTATATCATATTGTTTAGATATACGACCACCAAGGACAACCTGGATTGTTTCTCTTATCTAAGAAGGATTTAATTATGTTAAGTATTCTACCAGTGATACCGTATTATCTAATTTTTCTTAGATATATCTAAAGCTACCGCTCTGCCCTCCCCCTTTGTCCAGTGAATGGTATATACGTTCAGATATTACAGTGAGGATGTCTCCTGTGGAACGGGCTTGTCTAAATCCATATTGTTTGTCAGTCAGAAGTTTAGCATCTGTAAGGTTAGAGCATGGTTAATTATGGTCTCCAATATTTTGGCGAAAAGTGGGAGGAGGCTAATGGAGCGATAATTAAGATGGGGCAGTTCTTTCGCCAGAATTCCTGAATACTGGTACCACAGAAGCAGTTTTCCAACAGCCCGGAAAGCAAGTATCATTAAGGCATTTGTAGTAGAGTTTGGAGAGAACTGGATCTACTTCGGCTGAGCACTTTTTTTAATAGCACAGCTGGGATGAGATCGGTTCCACATGCTTTTGAAGTGTTAAGGTTTTTTTTTTTATGATCGCATGCACCTGAGCCGGGGTTATTTTTAGATCATCTAGCGTGGCGTCTGTCGGCAAAGGAAAGTCAGGCAGGAGGTGGTTGGTATGGCCCTATGTGGAGTTTGAGGCAAACCGGCTGGCAAGCATATTAGCCTTGTCGGTTGCTGAGAAAACTACGACGTGATTGTTGGTTAGTGGGGGAATTGTTGATTGCTCATTATTTACTACACTTTGGTAGATTTTCCAGAAGTCACGATTTCCTAATTTTTATGCTTCGAAGCGTTTTTTAGTGGTTTCAGTAAATTCTCTCTTAGCTGTCGCCATTTCTTTCTTAACGATACTTCTAGCTTCTATATACTTCTGTTTGTTTGAATTGGACTTATGTCGGTTAAATCTGCGGTACGCATGGTGCCTGTGAGCAATGGCAGTTGCGCAAGTCGAAGTAAATCATTGGGGATAGTGGGGCTTGCTATAAAACTTCCGCATGGGAACATGTGCTTCAATTGCCGTTTTTAACCATTCAGTGGTCTGATTTGCGCACAGTCCAGCAGGAAGAGAAAAATATTTCCCCATGAGGCATCTCTGATAAGAGATCTGATGGCTTCCCAGTCAGCCTTTTTATAATATCTTGTTGTTTTGAGCATTGGTTCTTCAGTTTAGAGCGATTTCGACCATTATCACTGCATGATCAGCGTTCTTTAGTTGGCTGTCAGCATTTGTTATGCAATCATCAGGAATTATGGTCAGAAACAGATCTAGAAGTATTTATGTATATGTGAACTTCTCTCTCTCACTCTCTCTCTCTCTCTCTCTATATATATATATATATTTATATATATATATATATATATATATATATATATATATATATATATATATATATATATATATGTGATCTCTTCTCCTCTCAAGGCGGGTGACATAAGGCCTCAAGTTTGGAGCGCTTTCTCGCAGATTTATCCAGGGTAACTGGAAAGCTATTACTTGTATTATATATCCAATCGTTATTTACATGGCACGTGCTCGGCTGATATCCATTCTTTGGTCCCCCTCACCAAATTTCACACTTCTAGCAGAAAACACTATCACTACTTTCCCCCACTCTTTATCTATGCCTAAACCTAGCGTAGATTCCATGAGCAAACTTTCTTTCTTAGAACTGCACGCCTATGGAATTGTCTTCTGTTTTTCTGCTTTTCAGCTGACTACAATATGGTTGTCTCAAAGTCTAACGTAAACAAGTTTTTGATGAGCCGTTCCATATAAGTTAACAAATTTACCGAATCTCCATTACTAACGGTTACTATATTGTCCAATTTCTACTGAGCACACTTTAACCCTTATCCTCGAGTTGCCTCTTGGTCTTGATAAGTGGTGATGCCTATGTAAAAAAAGAACTTGAATAAAATAATTCATTCGGTACAGTTTGAATTGGAAGTACGCGTCACCTCACGTCGTGTTTTTGCGCGCCGTGAATTTTACTTCATTATATTTTGCGAATCGTGGATATTCTTCTAAATTAAAGAAATGAATGAATAACAAGAAAAGATTAAAGAAGAGAAAATTAATAAAGCAAAGTTAGGAAAATATAAGAAAGAAAAAAAAGAAAGCATCCCAGATCACATGAGATCATCATATGTGAATTAATAATCGTCTTATGGATTAAACAACAATAGAAAGTTCTACGACGAGTTCATTGTTATTCTCTATTTCTTACATAATATCTCTCTAACTGAATATTTCATGTCGTTTACTTATTCTTCTGTTTAACGGCTGCGGACTTGAACTACAATGGCATTGGATGTGGCGCACTCATGCGTGTGTAGTCAATTTGAACGGTTCTAAATTTCATGTTTATGTTCTGACTTGATGGGTTATTATCGCGATTGAGGAAATTATTAGACGATCAATTTTAATGCCCTGATAACTTTAACCCTGTCGTGCAATTAAGAATTTTAAGAGACTTCCATAATCATCTTCCTTTACTTTTCAGTTCCGCCGAGTTGTTGATTTTGTAAAATATGAATAAAGAATTCAATTATGACGTTATTCTTGCGTTGCCTACACAGTGTTCGAACATTTTAAAATACAACTGCTGAGATACAACGCATGGCCCTTTACTTTTTTCCCTCAATTTTACATCGTTCAGAGAAAGAAGACAATAAAAAAGAAATGAAAAAAAAATACTGAAGATGGAGTTTAGCTCTGAAATATATTTATGTTATATATTTCAAACAAGGTAAATATTTGTTTATTTTTCTAATATTACGTTGTGATTTGGCTTTCAAGCACACTTGATGTGTGTTTTATTTTATTCAAATAAAATCAACATTTCGATATGGAATTTATACCATTGACGTTATTCTCGCGTTGCCTACACACTGTTCCAACATTTCGAAATAAACCGCTGAGATACAAGCACGTCTCTTTCCTTTCATTTAGCCAACTTCACAACGAAGAGTAAAGAAGAAAAGAAAAAAAGAAATGAAAGAATATATTCAAGATGGAGTTTAGCTCTGAAATATATTTATGTTATAAATTTTAAAAACAAATATAGATTCAAATTAAATCAACGTTTCTATATGGAATTCACACACTTGACAAAACAATTATGAGATTTAATTCTCCAGATTTGTGTTCTATTTTCTATTTCTGCCTTTTGCTGAACATGTTTTGCCTTTGTTTGTTATTAGCCTACCCAAATAATATGCCCTTCCAATATCCTTCTTTATCTAAGGGATAATAAAAATGTAATCTAGTGACTCACAGATATAAAGGTAGTACCCCGTACCCAGGTTTGGTACCATTTTTTGAAGACTTTCTCCAATACGTTTTTGAATTTGGTGAGATAAATATGGGTGGCTGATTTTCGAAGGTGAACACCCTCCTTGATTAAGACGGAAGAGAGCGAATCTACATACTAATATTCGTACATGGATTGAGGGTAACCAGATCGCTCCAAACTTGGTCGTAAATTTACAAATATATATATATATATATATATATATATATACATATATATATATATATATATATATATATATATATATATATATATATATATATACTAGCAAAAGTACCCGCCGTTGACTGGGTTCAAAAACAGCCTACAGAAAATGGACTCTTATTTATGAAAGTAATATAGGTTATGAAAAGAAAGGGTTTTGATTTGGGGGGTAATTTGGGGGTATCAAAATCAAAGCAAAATAGGATGAAAGTAAAAATAAATAAGTAATAATTTATTATACCATACCTGTTCACACTGAAACACTTATCACAATATTCTGTGCATCTATATTAAAAAACCTTGTTAAACTTTGTGAAATATTTCCATTCTATGGCCGTCAGGTGCGAACGAACACACCATAATTTTATTATACCATATTTCTTCAACCTGAAATTATCAAAATATACTTACGCAGATATATATTAAAAGTCTTTATTAAAGTGTGTTCTTATTTCCATTCCATGGATCAGACCCCACATTTTATTATACCATCCCTATTTAAGTTAAAACATACTTATAAAATTATTCTTATGTACATCTATATCAAAAGCACTTGTAAACTTTAAAAAAAAAAAAAATTTATTTCCATACTTTGTGGACCAGGCGCGAACGCAGACCCCATAATTTTAATGAACCACCGTTCTGCCAGATCAAACATACCCATTCCTATGTCTCGATACACTTTCTATCATTATATGTAATCAGTTTGTTTTTTTTAAATGGTAAACCATATAGGAGCCTATTCGTGACCAGACATACACACAAACACACACACACACACATTCAGCTTTATATTATAGATGTGCAGGTGTGTATTTCTGTATGTTTGCGTTTGCTGCCGTTATCATATATTTATATGTATATATATATATATGTATGTATATATATATATATATAATTCAGAAGTCAGAAGAACTTTATTTAAGTAATATACATATCTACAATTGCCATATGCTCGCTAGTATTAATAAAGAGGCCTTGTTTATTTCTCTACCAAACCTCTGGATATAGCTTATAATTAACTGTTACTATAATTGTAACTAAAATCTACAGTGATCTTAGCTGCGTTACTAGGACTTCTTTTCTGAATAGATACAATTGTTTTGTCCTAACCTTAACGACTGCCTATAAATATGAATTCCGAATCACGACGAAGTAATTGTTTCTCTTTACCTCCAAGGAGACTGTCTATGTCTAACCTGCATGCAAAATATGGAAAAAGAAGGGAAGATTTTATTCCTTTCTCCCAAGCGAAAACAATAATGTAAACTCTAAATCCAAATGAAACTTTACTGTATTCTGTAAGTTAATAACCCCGACCCTTAAAAGCTAACAATCTGCTCCCCCCTCTAGCATCCACTAAAACCATACATTATACATACGCCTTAGTAGTGGAATCCTTAGCCTCAAGCTCCTAATTTCACATGCTAACCGCCCATCAGTCATCACTAAACATCTATACATTTCTACCTTTGACATGCTTTAGAGTTCATTCCTATCCAGTTTGGTACTTAACAGCCAAAGTATGCACTCAGATGCAAAGCGATCTTCATTACATAAGAATTGCCTCTTCCTAGATGGTTTTGCTACGAACAATATGGAACCAAATCCGATACTCCCTGTCATGCAAAACGCTCGATGACTCTTCAATGAAAATTGAAATTATCTCTCTTAAATAGTAGAAAAACTAACACAACTTCTATCTATTTGTATCTACTGAAAACTTGCCCAAATATCTATTTACTTAATTATACATACGGAATACGTCATGAATTAATATATACCTCCAGTTATACATTTCCTGTACATAACCTTCATCTTAACCTTCGTAAATCTAAATATACAGTGACTGGGCAAAATTCTAAGCTCAATTCCTAATACCTACTCAAAATATAACGTGATCCTGAACCTAAAGTAACATAAAGTTAAAAAAATTTAAAAAAAAAACCTAAAGGTAAAAGTCTCAATCCGCACTAACGCTTTTCTAACAAGCCTCCCCACAAAACTGCTTCCACTGCATGCCCCTAAATCACTTTGAGGGGTGTAACTATTTACTAGATATATAACCTCTACAAACAAACCCTGTAACATTAACTAACCACGAGGAGTCGCAGAAATACATGGATTAGGACCTAGGCGCGGAGCAAACCCTCTCACGGCTGATGAACCCAGTATATCTTCCCAGATTATCCGTCTAGGAGAAAAACTCTGAAACTAAACCAAAGGGCAGGGAGGTCTCTCCAGTTTTGGATTATAACCTTCATAGAGCTGGTGACTCAAACAAATTACCGGTCTGCAAACCTAAATTGCTTAAGGAGTAAATAGGCTCTGTCTATCGCCCGGCTTCCATAATCCTTCTTTGCCTATTAGTCAGGCGCAGAGACACTATCACAACTGAATCAACAAAACACTTAGTGGTAGATCTTGTTTCTTGTCTAGGGCAAAGAATGCCGTTTCCCCACTCCCGTCACCCACCCTCAAAACTTGGCACTTGGGAGTGCTTGAGTACCACACATGCCTGTGCAATTAGATTGGTGTGGCCTTCTTCTGATGGGCTGAGGGTACCGGATTGACAGTTCCTGGCTGCTGTTTTCGACTGGTAGTGCAGGTGTCCTAACTCTTTGGTAGGGCTTAGAGCAGCTGCTCCATCAACAGTTGTATAATATCGGGATGTTTGTAGTGCCATGTCGCGCATGGAAAGGGACCCTGCACGCATCCCCGATGGACTTTCCTGAGGCCAAAGTCCTAGTTGAAGAAAGGTCAATGGTCTACTTGTGTTGCATGTGTGATAATCTGCATAACCTCTTGTTCAGTTCCTCCTCAGCTAACTGAAACTCTTTAAAAATATGATGACATTACAATAAAAAAATAAGCTTAAACCAGGCCTAAGGACAAACGAATCCAACTTGCCTCTTCCCTTGAGGCTTGCATTCATTAACATCCGTGGGCTTAGATCTAATTTAGCTGATGTTGAAGCATTTCTCCTAACAAATACCCCGGATACCTTAGCACTAAGCGAGACTAACCTACACTCCATCCCCACTAACTACTTTAACATGCCTGGCTATCTCCAACTCTGCCGTAAGGACTCTGACAGGCATATGCACGAACTTGGAGGCTACATTCGTAACACCCTCCCCCTGACTAGAGAAACAAACTTAGAAACGGACGATCAAGCCTTTATGTGCTTTAACTAAACATACAACATAACATTAGCTACTTTTATTTTCTCTACTGCTCTCCCTCAACCCAGGACTGCACCATAATAAACAAAGTCTCTGACAGTATAGACACAGCACTCTCCCTCGACACTAGCGCACAAGTACATGTATTTGGTGACTTTAATGTTCGCCACAAAAAACTGGCTTGGATTCTCTACTCACACAGATGCAGTGGGCAACACAACATATAGTTTCGCAATATCTCACTCCCTATCACAAATGGTTACGTTTCCAACCCGTTTCCTTGACGAGCAAGAACAACACACATCACTTCTAGATCTGTTTCTGACTACAGTTCCCGAGGATTGTATAACAACTGCTGACAGCCCACTCGGGAACGCTGATCATGCAGTGATAATGGCAGAAATCGCCCTCAATTCTAGACCCAAAACTGAAGAACCAGTGCTCAAAACAACAAGATATTATAAAAAGGCTGACTGGGAAGCCATCAGAGATCTTATCAGAGATGCCTCATGGGGAAATATTTTTCTCTTCCTACTGAACAGTGTGCAAATGAGACCACTGAATGGTTCAAAACAGCAATTGAAGCACATGTTCTCATGCGGAAATATTATAGCAAGCCCCACTCTCCCCAATGACTTACTTCGACTTGCGCAACTGCCATTGCTCACAGGCACCATGCGTACCGCAGATTTAACCGACATAAGTCTAGTTCAAACAGACAGAAGTATATAGAAGCTAGAAGTAACGTTAAGAAAGAAATGGCGACAGCTAAGAGAGAATTTACTGAAACCACCAAAAAACGTATCGAAGCACAAAAATTAGGAAATCGTGACTTCTGGAAAATCTACCACAGTGTAGTAAATAATGGGCAATCAACAATTCCCCCACTAACCAACAACTATGAGGTAGTTTGCTCAGCAACCGACAAGGCTAATATGCTTGCTAGCCGGTTTGCCTCGAACTCAACACTGGACCCTTCCAGTAACCAACTGCCTGGCGTTCCTTTGCGGACAGACGCCACGGTTAGTCCGGCACCTTAAAGATGCTAAACTTCTGACTGACAAACAATATGGATTTAGACAAGCCCGTTCTATAGCAGACATCGTCACTGTAATCTTTGAACGTGTATATCATTCACTGGACAAGGGGGGGCAGAACGCTAGCTTTAGATATATCTAAGGCTTTTGACAGGGTATGTAATAAGGGTCTCCTCAGGAAAATTAAATCATACGGTATCACTGGGAGAATATTTAACATAATTAAATCCTTCTTAGATAAGAGAAAAATCCAGGTTGTCCTCGACGGTCGTACATCTAAACAGTGTGATATAAATGTGGGAGTGGCTCAGAGGTCTATCCTTGGACCTCTATTGTTCCTAATATTTATTAATGACCTCCCCGACAAAACTGCCTCTGATATGGGTATATATGCTGATGACACCACACTCTATAGCAGGCACGACAGGAGAACAAATGAACACATATCTAAAGAAATGGCAGAAACACTAGACGATGACCTCCAATCTGTAGTGAAATGGGGACATAAATGGATGGTCACATTCAATGCTGCCAAGACTGAACTGGTTTCCTTCAATAACTACAAGAAACCTTCTCTGCCACTAATAGCAATGCCCAGTGACTCCTTGTCTGAGAGTACATCTTTCCAACTGCTTGGCCTAACGTTCACAAGAAACATGAGTTGAAACAATTATATTTAAAACATTGCCAGGGCCGCTGCAAAAAGTAGGCTCTCTCTACCGTGCTAGAAAACTACTAACACCTGAAAGTATCCTGTACCTCTATAAGGCCACCATTCGCCCATGTATGGAGTATTGTTGTCACATTCGGGCTGGTGCACCTGCTGCTAGTCTCTCGCTCCTAGACAAGGTTCAAAAGAGTGTCGCCAATCTGATAGGCCATGAACTGGAATCTAAGCTTCAGCCTCTGTCCCATCGACGAAACGTTGCATCCCTTTGCTTGTTCTACAAGTATTTTAATGGTGAATGCTCTGACGAACTGCAGACACTTGTGCCCCCACGACGTAGACACCCTCTACAAACCCGACAGGCAGCTAAATCCCACCCCCACACTGTAGAGATCCCTAGATGTAAAAGATCTTTCTACTCCAGTAGTTTCTCCCCCAGAACCCATAGACTCTGGAATTCCATTCTAGGTCCCTGCTTCCCTAACTGTACTGACGTGCAGAAGTTCAAGTGTAACGTGAACCGACATCTTGCTGCCCAAATCCCAATATAGTGCCCCAGTAGTTGCTGCCCCTGATAGTAGCCCCCTACACCATAGTGGCAATGTGCTTTGTTTGGCGTGAAAATGTAATAAAAAAATGCTTGAAGCATTTTGCGGGATAGGTATGTAATAGAGATTTAGAAGGCTATCACACCGCGGGGAATGAGATATAGTCGGTTTTGACGAGAGAAGAGGAAAACAAGTGGCTATTTTCAAATCAATAAGTACACACACGCACACACACACATATATATATATATATATATATATATATATATATATGACTACATATACATATATTTATTCTACTGTATTACGTACAATTATCTTACTTGCTATGTTTGTGACCAATCCATAATATTTCGGGACAGAATTCCCCTTTTCAAATGGTGGAAATGACGGATCGATTCAAAGCATGGCGGAGTATGGAGGAATGATCGATTCAAAACATTCGCTCCATGATCCGGCATGCTTTGCGTTTTCCCCGAAATATAATTGATACGTAATATACATAGCAAGTAAGACATTTGTACCTAATAAAATTGAATAAATATATGTATATATATATAGACATATATGTATGTACTTATTGATGTGTAAATTGCCACTTGTTTTCGTCTTCTCTCATCAACACTATATCTCATTCCCCGCATTGTAATAGCCTTCTAAACGTGTACTACATTTAGAAGGCTATTACATATATATATAGTTACATATTATATATCTTTTAAACTGTCTATCCATCTCTTTGTGTGCCTGTCCATTCTCCTTTTTAGGAAAACTACTGCGTCGTCTCTCATCAACACTATATCTAATTGCCCGCATTGTAATAGCCTTCTAAATATGTACTACATTTAGAAGGCTATTACATATATATAGTTACATATTATATATCTTTTAAACTGTCTATCCATCTCTTTGTCTGCCTGACCATTCTACTTTTTACGAAAACTACTGCGTCAATCTGGCGGTGTTTTGTATGATCTTTTTATACAACCGTAGAATGAAGAAAGTAGTATTGTGTCCGTTCGATACACAGTTAGGGTTTAATAATGATTAGTAGTTTATTTCTACTCTCTATTTGAGAAGACTGCGCCGACATAGCAACAGCATTTTAAGGAAGTTGGTATGATAAATTGCAGTTGAACGATATCCGTTAATGCACAGTTAGAGATTAATAGGGAATTATAAAAATTGATATTTAATACAAAAAATGAGTTCAAATTACACAATATTTAATCATCAGGTTTGGAAATAATAATAAGCGAAGATGCTATACATTTGCATTTGCTTACCGGCTAACCACACTCACGCGAAAGGTCTAGCATGAAATAGTTTGAACTGTATTTCTAACCCTTACTGCTTTAAACTTTAACTCTGTGCTATTGTGCTAGCCTTAAAAAATAACAATATATTATAATTACATTATTTCGACTTGATATATATATATATATATATATATATATATATATATATATATATATATATATGAAACGGTATCTTAGTGTCATTTCGCTTACAAGTATGTACCGTCGTTACAATATTAACTGCAAAACAATTTAATAAAAAATATATATTTACAAGTCTCCAAAGTTGTTTAATATTTGAATGTTTTTGCGTTTCCCTCGACACTCTAAATTCAAGAAGCAAGAACCCCTACGATGAATAATTGAATTTGAAAATATTACCATGTCAAACACATTTGTCAAATCTTGTTTTTTATGTGATAATGTTCATTAATAGTGAAACTACACAATATATTAATTCATATAAAATATAATAATTTATTTTTTCTATATAAATAATTAATGATTTCATATAAAATATAATAATAAATTAATTCATATAAAATATAATAATATATTAACTCCAAAAAATATAATAAAATTTAATTCATATAAGATTATAATAACATGTCAATTGATATGAAATTTACTAATATAGTAATTCATATAAAATATAATAATATACAAATTCATATTAAATATAATAATATATTAATTCACAAAAATATATTAATATATTAATTCATATGAAAATATAATGATATATTAATTCATGTAAAATATAATAATATATTAATTCATATAAAACTATAATAATATATTAATTTATATAAAATAAAATCATATATTTATTCATATAAAAAGAATAATATATTAATCTATATAAAAATATAATAATATATTAATTCATGTAAAAAGATCGTACATAATAGAACAATACTCACTTTCCTTAGACAATGATTTAGTTCGTTGGTTTGAATGCCATCCTAGTCCTGGCAGATTATTTAATATCTAAAAAGTCATTTCAATGTTCTAATGTCTATGATATTCGCAAGGCATAGTGGTAGGAACCTGTGAGAATTTAGTAAAAGGATGTTCTGTTATTGAAATTTCTTTTAAAAATTTTAATATGTTAGAAAATTAAACATAACCTTTACATCAATATTGTTAGACATATTTTTCATATTGTTATTTGGTAGTAAGTTGCCTGGTTTGTTTGAGGCCATTCGAGGCAATGTATTGGATAGTGAAAGACACCTGATAGGGTTTGAATGATGGACGTTCTTCACTCTTAGAAAGCAGGAATGAGTTAAACACTGATGATGTAATAATATCATATTGTAGGCATTGTTTTACCAATGTTTTATCGTCGGAAATCTTTCTAGAATATATAGGCTACTAACGGGAGGGACCACGAAAAGGTTGGCAACATTCTAAGTGAAAGTGGTTTTTGTGGTACGGACTTTAAGAGAGCAACGAACACTCAGGTCACTATTCGGTGTCGTTAAGAATTTTTCTGTTGTAGGGAAATATTTCCATTTTTTATTTGTTGCTGCCGTTTGCTAGACTTATGAGAAATATATTTCCTTTACTGTATAAACAGAAAATGGCAGAAATAAATGCTACACAAGGATAAGAATTAATTTGAGTTCCTTTTGAATGATGAACGGTACGATAAGAGGACTATGTGATTGATTGAAGAGAAGTGTTTGATTACACAAGAAAAACTAGTCAGAAAGTATTCGTTGCCATTGGATTTAAAGACGACCAAGTTGTTAGCAGGAGGGAATAATTAACGTAGTATTCGATTCCACAGACATATGTTCAATGAATTGCCGTTTTATTTTTAAGTAGTCAGTAAATTTTTAGAAGTTCATCATCAGTGTTATTATATAAAGTTGTCCCTAACAAAACTTCATAGTCCCGTCAGTTCTATTAGTAAAGATATACAAAGAAAGAAAAGAGATGGTGAATCCTTTCGCGAAGGAAATAAGTGAAAGTGATCCAGAGATTTAATGCAAATTTAACGCCTGAAAAGTACACGATAATCTCTTCCACGTGCATGTACATATAAAATGTGTCTGATTCAGTAGCGATCACATTGGTCGATGATGCTGGGGCTAAGAGTATAAAAGTAAGATGTGGGAATATCGAATTATATTCAAACTATTTTCATTTCTCATAGTATTTCTCAGTACTGTAATGTATACTGTGTGGGGCGTACAATCAAGAAATTTGTCTCTAGCATAACCTCACCATCACTTGACTTCTACAAAGCATTTGCTTGAATAAAAACATATCTACAAAGTTTCACGCATTTTTATTTAAATACATGAATTTTAAATAGAATATTTCAAAGTGTTTTTATTACCATCAAAATGTAATAGTTTATAAGAGAATGCATGACGCATGCGATGCGAACTTGGTGTGATATGTGTAAATATGTTTTCTTGAAAATCAATATCTAGTATATGCGCAATGTGTGAAGGTATGCATGCGTACAAATAGAATAATAAAACAGCACGTTAATCTGCTAAGAAAATTGTCTGTACATATGAAAATAAGAATGGAATAACGAGTAGTTTTCATAGTAAACAATGATTAGGAAATATTCGATGAAATGCGGAAATATCTTCTTGAAACTCTCTTCAAGTATTGTGTAGAGAAGGAGGCCCTGTAGAGAAGCAGAAAAGAGGATGAGGAGAGAATAAGAATGGTTGCTTAAGATTAAAGTTTGATCACCAATGATTATAAAAATACGGATTGTCTCAGTAACACGCGTATATACAATATCTTATAATATATCTTATAATATACATTATCTTATAATATATCTTATAATATACATTATCTTATAATATATCGTATAATATATATATATATTTATATATACATTATACTATATACATAATCTTATTATGTATATATATATATATATATATATTAATACATATATGTGTATATATACATATATATGCTTATATATATATATGTGTTTTCTTGAAGATATAAAAAATAACAAATAAAATTATCTTAATGTAAGTTTCGTCTCTATTTCAAGAGTTTCTCAGGACGATTAATTTGAGGAAAACACAATGCCAGTATAATATGTAAAAATTCCACTGCTGTGACAATATATTTTAACTTTCTAGTGCAATATTTAACAATATACTAGTTGTGACACGTATATTTTCGAATAGTGTATTTATTTTATTTTCTTTCAAATTAGTTATCAATAGTCTTGCAATAAAGATGTAACGTTGATGCACATGTAATTTTGTTTGTTCCTAATTCATATGTTCATCAACTCGAAATAGTATTTCTATAATTTGAATGATATGTTCGTTTGTGTGAAAGAAATAATCTCACTGTTGAAAGGTAAAGATTGAAAAACTGTAGTGAAGTAGAAAAAAAATTTAAAAAAAAAATAGATATTTATATATAATACACCGCTGTTCATTCCAAAAGCTCGAGCTCTTCAACGTCCAAAAATAATTCACCGTCACAAAAAGAATTCGCCGTCACTTCTTCCAGCCGTCGTTTCACATGCTTAAAAAAAGTACCGTTTATATGCTGCCCATTTCTCCACTTATGCAAATTGACTATCAACCAGAGCCATCTAGTTTTCCATTTCTCCAAACAGCCAATTTGCAAAGGGGGACAACTCAAACCACACAGAGTCATCTAGTTTTCCATTTCTCCAAACAGCCAATTTGCAAAGGGGGACAACTCAAACAACACGCCCCCTTGATCTACACGATCACCACATGTCAACCCATCACGTAGTCGCTCGACCAACATGGCGGCCGTCTCTCTCGCTGCTATCTCCGCGGAGCCTCTTCGTGAACGTCGCTACTTGGCTTGACGTCACTGTCTTCCTCTGATGACACCACTACCGGGCGCACATGAAGGATGTGTCGAGGGATGCCGTCGATAGATGCATTTTTCGGGGACTGGACACTTGTCACAATGCCCTTTCCCCAGCGTGTGGTACAGCGAGCATTGTGCGGTTTGATCCACACTTCCTCTCCCACTCACACAGTCGCTCGCTTCTCGCCTTCCTCTGCGGGCACCTGTGCATTTAGGGGATGCCGCCACTCGTACTTGAAGACTGCCCTCTGCGGCACTGATTCCACTTTTTGCCCTGACTTTGGAGCCATATTATACCAGAAGACAGCTTCTGGCGGCGAAATCTGGCCCCTTTCAGCTATAGCCTTTATGGTCCTGTGTTGCCGCTCCACAATTCCGTTTCCGCCTGGTCTATATGCAGCCCTGAAATAGCGCCGCACTCCCCACTTATCCAACACATTCTCCATGGCAGCTGAGCGAAAGGCAGTTCCATTGTCCATTAGCACTTCCGTCACTGGACCCCTCTCCAAAAACACCTCTTCCAAGACCTTTGCGATTTCAACTGCATTTTCCGCCTTGATTTCCCTCCAAATGGCTACTCTTCCTGGCCCACAGTCGACCACTGACAGATACGGCCTCTGTCGATAGTGCGTTACGTCTATCGCCAACCTGCTCCAGTTCTCTGCCATCTGAACCTCACCAGCTTCGTGTCTACTCGGCGCAGGGTCGATTGATTGACACCGGCTGCATCTCTCAACCACTGTCCTAACGGCCTCTTTTGTGATTCTGGGGTCCACCTTCATGGCCAAGAACAAGGTTCTATCTACTCCAAAATGGTGCATGTCATGCAAATCCTTCAGAGTGTCTTCATTCAAACAACATATTGCAACAGCCGCCTCATTCGGCGCCTTTAGCCAGGTCTTCCGCACCCTCGTCATCACATCTGCTCTGTTCTTCGCTGAAGGAACGATAGTGACCCTAAGTTGAAGATCAAATTCCCTAATCAGCTCCCTTAACATCATCAATCGACGCTTTACTAGCATCTCGGCAGCCCCTTTCATCTTCACCCTCCTTTCTCCTGTAGCTTCGGACTGAATCCAAGAGAACACAGTGGCTGAGTCGGTCCTCACCTCAACATTCTGTAGCCCCCATTTCAAGGCTAAGTTGATGCCCTTCATAACCGCATCCAATTCCGCCACATTTATGTGAGCCACGTCGTCCTTCTTTCCGCAACTAAGCAGCATCTTCTGAAGTAGCACCACCTATATCCAAGGTGACCCCCACTGCTATACAGCTTGCATCACACCACACAACATCTTCTGCACTGTTGGGTACATGCCAAACACCTCTCACTGGATCCTCCCTCTTCACCTCTTCAATAATCTCTCTCATAATGTCCACAGTCTCTTTATCAACTCCATCCTCCCACTTCGCTCCACTAGCTCGCCTTTTGATATAACTACATGCAGTCCGTAGCCATCCTGCAATAGGGTAATGGCCCACCAGTCTTCCGCATATTGAGAAGAGTTCTCGCCTGCTCAATTTTTCCGACACCTCCGGGATCTCATTTCCCCTCCGGAACACTAACCGTCCTATCTGGTCCTTTCTTAGTTTGAGCCCTAACACAGCTCCTCCCTCCAACGATTCCGGGCGTTTTGCAATTAGCCCAAAGCTGTTGAAGTGTTTTACTACGTACTCCGCAGTTGTTACCGTCTCATCCAGCAAAATATCATCAATGTAGGGACTGGTGGCTCTTCTGACTGCGTCCTCCTTGCTTAGCACCGTTTGAGGATCGCTGCCATGATTTTTGGTGCAGAATTCAGGCCAAAACCCAACCTAGTCAGGCAGTACGTTCGGCCCTTGTATCTGACCAGCTGGTATTTCCAGAATTCCTGTGAAATGTGGATCTGTAGGTATGCAGATTTTAAATCCACAATCGTCACAGCCTTCTGAATCTGCCTCCACTCTCGCATGGTCTCTCCGCATACGTCCATCACATCGCCTCCCGTGTGACACGCAACGTGTACGTTCAGCTCCCTGAAGTCCAGTACTGGTCGAACTTTTTGTTTTGTGGGCTGAACAACCGCCATTAACGGCAGCACACCTTCCGCCTTCTCCGTCCATGGTCTTAAAATCCCCTCTGAGATCCATCGGTCCACCTCCTTCTCAAATTCAACTCTTGTGCCTCCTCGCAACGTATGCTCGTAGCATTCCACTCTGTTGTTCAGTATGGGAGGTTATCCCTTCCATGCCCACTTGACTGTCCATTTCTCACCATCAAAGTGTGCAGAGAAATCTTGGTCCTCTATCGTGCAACTTTCGTCTAACCCGGCCGTTCCTGTGACACCTTTTTCGAATTGCACACCTGCAGCCCCTTGATGTCCTCCAAATCTCATGGAATTCCTATCTACTGTAACGCCTCCTAGTCGAGCAATTGCGTCAATCCCTAGCACCACATCGACACCCGTGACAATTTTGTTAATAACAATCGCCTGGATTGTTAGTGACATCCCACGTACCATCAACCGGACGATACTTGTGCCATTGCACTTCACCTCTCTGCCGTCAACTGCCGTAATGTTGCTGGCTCCATTGCATGTGTCAATCATGTCTTTAGTGACAATTGTTGAAGTACAGCCCGTGTCGACAAGGGCTTTTGCACTTCGTCCATTTAGGGTTACCTCTACTTGTGGTGACATACCCTGAAGCGCCTTCATCGAATAAGTGGGGGAGCCACCGGCGCAGTGGCTTCCCTGTTCGTTTCCCTGGGGACAGAATCTGCTGATGTGGCCGACTTCCCCACAGCGGTAACACGTGACGTCTGACTTTGGCTCCCTGCACTCCCTTGCCATATGGGAGCCTTGGCATCGGTAGCATCTGCCAGAGAACGTGGGTCTCTGCCACAGTCCTCTCTGCTTTTCGTCCTTCATAATTTCCTGCTGCAGTTTGCTTCGTTGAGAGACAGCTACGATTCCCTGCTCACTCTCTTTTTTCCTGGCCAGCACCCTAGCCTGTGTAATCAACTCCGCCACCTCCATAGTATTTACACCGGGCACTTGCTGCAGAGCTATAGAAATATGGTCCGGGAAGCCATTGATAAAGGCCATCTTACCCATCTGTCGACGGCCTCCTCCATTGACTCCTGCTAGTCCCGTCAACCTCCTGATATTGTTGGCGTAAACATCGACAGGCTCTCCAGTCCACACCATACGGCTTAGTTTGCCATATGCCACAAACGGTCCTTCGGTAAATGCTTCCTTCAACTTTTCCTCAATGGCATCAACAGACAGTCGATCCTCCTCCCGCATCTCCAGATATAGGGCCAGAGCATCGCCATCAAGATACAGCGGTATCAAGCTGGCTACATCCGCGATGTCCCGCAACTTAGCGACAAGTTTAACCATGGTCAGCCAGGTTATAACATCTCCCTCTCCAGAGAACGTATTAAGCATTTCACTGCTGATCCTCTTTGCTTCCATAGTTCCCGCCGAAATAGCTTGTAGTGAAGTAGAAAAAAAAATTAAAAATATATATATATATATATATAAGACACAGCTGTTCTTTCCAAAAGGTCGAGCTCTTCAACGTCCAAAAATAATTCACCGTCACAAAAAGAATTCGCCGTCACTTCTTCCAGCCGTCGTTTCACTCTCTGCGCTCTTCACATGCTTTTAAAAAAAAAGTACCGTTTATATGCGGCCCATTTCTCCACTTATGCAAATGTACTATCAACCAGAGCCATCTAGTTTTCCATTTCTCCAAACAGCCAATTTGCAAAGGGGGACAACTCAAACCACACAGAGCCATCTAGTTTTCCATTTCTCCAAACAGCCAATTTGCAAAGGGGGACAACTCAAACAACAAAAACATTGTATGACAAAATAGTTTATTAAAATTATATTTACTTGCCAGAAAAATGCTTTACGCATCATTTGTAATGCGCTTCCTGTAACTAAAACAAGTATTCTTCCAATATTCAGGAGACAAATCGCATTCGTTCTTAAGAGAGTCGACGTAGTTCTGCTATTTACTATTAGTAGCACTTTTGAAAAGGGTCAAAATAACATAATGTAATGATGCAATAAGTCTGGATTTCTTACACTTGCTAAAATCGAGTTTGCAGATATTTGGTACGTTTATAGCTCTGTTTTCTTGAACTCAAATTTGTGTCCATACGAACATGTCATCTACATAGTTTACTTAAGGCAATGATAATACCTGATATCTCAGAGGTTTGTTGCAAGTTTACACAATAATCTGTTTGTCAACTTTATAGAATTTTAGAGGCATCGTCTTTCAATTAGAAATCACTACATAACTTGAGAAGGAGTTCTCTTGTTAAGCTTTCTTTAATCCCAACTGTCGATTTCACGAGAAATCTTTCATGTTTTTCAGTTTAGACCAGACTTTAAAATCAATGGAATTTTCATATGTAAACATCGTTAAAATCGAGGGATCTTATAGCCTTAATAGTTGCATTGCACATTTCAAGTATTTTTCTGATAACTATTGGCAACACGTCATTTATTGGTCTACTGTATAGTTGAAAGTTAAAATCATGCATTTCTCCCTAAAACTCTTGTTGCCTATTTTATGTTCTTTTCTGTAAAGTTTGTCACTTCCAAGCACCCCGGTAATAGTTTTCCCATCGGCATTCTATTTTTACATCATAAACCATCATTTTCTGTTATCCGCTTTTGACTTTAGTAAATTTCATATGCTTTGACGTTTGCTTTCCTAATTACTGATATTGTTAAATATTCGGAATAGCCAGGTATAATAACGATAGGTATTATAAGGTTAAAGTCATAAAAGTACTGATTATCTCTATATATAATAAAATGACTGCATTAACCCGCCTCTATAACAATGTATCGTAGGTTTGCAACAACAGATCTCACATACAAATTCAATAAATTTAGGCTAATAGCCACTATTTTATCTACCTTTCTAACACTGTTTTAGACGCATTCAGCCGTGATATTAAAATAATACATTGCATTGTACGAGCTACACTATACCAATAGCAACATCTATAAAGAAAGGATTACCTATTTTTCTCTCTAAATATTTAGTCTTACTTCCGCTACCAGTTGTCACTGGAACGAATTCTACATGTTCCACAGATTCTGTGATTTAATCGACCGTAACTGGCTAATATATGCATAGACATAACATAATATTTTTAATTTCTGATACATAAATAATAAATACTCCCTCGTCAAATCCGTACATTCGAATTAAATGAGCTCTGAAAATTCTCATATTCGGAATTCAATTCTTCCTCTTCTAAACGAATCGTTACTAAAATTAAAATATTGCTCCACTAAGAGAAATATTTCGCACGGCGTTAAGTTCATTAAATTCTGTGTGTTTTCATTTTCATTAATGCGACAACAATTTATTAGATTCTATTGTTTTCACTTCAATATCAGTAACCTTACAACATTTTCAAATTTTTTACTCCTTTCATTTTTCGTTCTGAATTATTATCGGTCTCCCATTCACTTTGTTGGGTTTAGTTTTTTTTTTTTCATTTTCATCCACCGATTGTTTATTGATAAAACATTATACTTCCATACTACAAGAGAATCGGCTGTTTTTTTTTTAATTTACCAGATTCTCCAATGCGTGATCGCATACTTGTGTGGATTAAAATTAAACTCTCGTGTTTTCCTCTCTGTAAACTGAAGGAATAACGGGCAGTGAACGTGCATTGAATGATTTTAACGGATATACCATTTTAATTTAAGATATTGCACTTCCCAGTTCGCCGGGCCTTTGCTATAACCATTAATTCTTAAAATACTGCCTATCCACAAGTATTCCGAGCTTAAATATAAAATCATTGATTATGTCTTTTTTGTTTGTTTTCCATTTAAACAAACTTAGCCACAGCAACACATGGCTGGGTACATCGCCCCCAATCGCTCAAAATCTGTCTACAACAGTAAATATTTGTTTTGATTAAATTCCATAAAATGCTAGAACCGGCTTGAAATCGAGGATCTTATTTACGTAATGATGGCATATAACACTGATTCCTTACTCTAAATAGAACAAATTATTGCTTTTATTGTTAATCTTAATGTCAACTTTTTTCAGCAGTTTATACATAATCCCATGAAATGTAGAATTATATTTGTGAGGATGATATACGTAAGAGAATAAATCTACCATCAGACAACAACAACAACAACAACAACAACATCATTAATAATAATAATAATAATAATAATAATTCTGATTTTGTTTATCAACGTCTCTCTGGAAAGGGGCGATATTTATTTCCAGAGGATTTCCCTTAATCCCGGCTCAGAACCAGGAGCTTCAAAGATCAAGGGTTTTTCTAAGGATGTTGGTGGTACCTACAATTGCAGAGGTCTGAACGCTACATAAACCAATTGCTTAGTCGTTATGATACTTTTGTCCCGCCAGACCTCTACCTTGCATCCTCATTTGTTCTCATTTCATCAGGCACCTCCTCAAATCATTTTCCAGCACACTTCACCCCAACCCTCTTAGACACCTCCCAATATATCCGAAGTCCCATGCGATCGTGTCTTTTGCGGCACTTTTCTGGGCCAGTCCACTACACCCTGCTGCAAGGTGCGCAATTGACTCTGAGGTCTTACCACAAATCCGGCATTCTGCAGCAACTTCCTCTTCAAGAACCACTTTTTTGCACAATCATGTTCCTAATGTCTGCTCTTATGCTGCACACACAAAATCGTCAGTACTCTTAGCCAGATACCCAACTTCAAGCTACTGACATGAACTTTCATCAGCCACTTCTGCTATATCCTGGAAGAACCTTTCATGCATTTTCTTCCTAGCCAGTTCCTCTGCCTTTTCTCTATCCATACGTTTCACATAATCAGCCTAGGTCTCACATACCTCCACTTCATTGACCACAACCTTAAGCATCAACTCCTCACTTCTAACCACATGCTCCTTCAACGACATCTTCTCGGTTCTAACACAATCTTTTACACTTTTCAATCCTCTTCCACCGGCTTTCCTCTTTTGACACAGCCTTGCTACATTACTTCGAATGTGAAATATATCAAAATTTGCTAAAACTTTTTTGTTTTGATATCCATGGCATGCAACTCCTTGCTAGATCATTTTAAGATTCCCGCACTGTATCTCAAAACACTGACTGCTCATGCATTCACTGCTTTCATTAGGTTTCCTCCATACAGTTTCGACTTTGCAATTAATTTCACTCTTCTAAGTACTTCTTCCTGACCTTCTCCTTCATTTCTCTGTTCATGATTCCTACACACTCCAACATACCCAAATGCTTATACTATGTATCCCCTATTTCTTCCATGATTTCTCCATTTGGCAGCACTATTCCATTCGAATGAACCTTTACTCCTCTTTTCATCACCAGCACCGCACATTTACTAATCCCAAACTCTATCCCAATGTGTTGTGAGTATGTCCACACAAGTTCCGAATTTTCACGCCAACTTTTTTCAGCAGTTCATAAATAATAATAATAATAATAATAATAATAATAATAACAACAACAACAACAATAATAATAATAATAATAATAATAACAACAATAACAACAACAACAATAATAACAATAATAATAATAATAATAATAATAATAAAATTAATAATAATAATACTAATAATAATAGTAATAATAGTAATAATAATAATAATAATAACAACAACAACAACAACAACAATAATAATAATAATAACAACAACAACAATAATAACAATAATAATAATAATAATAATAATAATAAAATTAATAAAATTAATAATAATAATAATAATAGTAATAATAATAATAACAACAACAACAACAACAATAATAATAATAATAATAATAACAACAACAATAATAATAACAATAATAACAATAATAATAATAATAATAATAATAATAATAAAATTAATAATAATAATAATAATAATAATAATAATAATACTTTTCCCCAGTTCTTTTATAAAAAAAAGGATTATATCATTTTTGGAAAAATATTTCATTAATATAAGTAAAATGATAAAACAATGATTAATAAAAAAAAATGCCAGTAAGTAATGATTACTTCATGAGACACATTTTCATTGTTTTTGTTTTTTAATATATGGATATCTATATTTTAACGTTGAAAAAAGTCACCATAATTCATACTCGTAAAGAATTGTGTTTTCCTCCGGAATCATTTGTTATTATATATGCTTCATTTTATCGTTTTTATATTTTATTTTAGATCTTTAGAAGTTTAGGACTTTTCTGCTGTCAGTAATTACGTTTGGATTCTAACGCACAAGTAACTTGACACAAAAGTCCGTTCTTTTGCAGGTTTGTAATTTTATTTTAATGCATATATACATAGTTTATTCTACTAGGACGATTTTCAATACGTTCAAAGTGTTTTCTAATTTCTTTATTGTTTTTAAATGTTAAAGAATCCACCAACAGTTTAATTGGGAAAAAGATACAATAAAATTAATTTAAAAAAACAGATAAAATACTAAAAGTGTAAAGGAAATGAATTAAAATCGTATTTTATAGTTTACGTTTAGCTCTATTAACCATTATTTTTTTTTAATTTGTAAACATTAAAAAGCAATAACATTCATGAAAGAATACTAAGCGTACTTATGGAAGGCCTCAATATTTTTCACAAGCAAATAAAATGTGATGTCATTATTATTAAAGATTTATATATTATTGTGCAGTAGTTTAAAATGTAAATATGTGTAAATATATAGAGAAATAGTTGCCCCTGTTTTATGCATTCATTAATTGATGAATTTGTTGCTCCAACTACATTAATGCCAGCTTCATTTAATTGCGGGGTCTAAATGTGTTCGTTTTACACAGAGTTAACCTAGTAAAATATTGCACGAAATAATAATCTTGACGAATTTTCATGGATCATTAACCTTGAAAGACTTGGATACGCAATCATCTCTCGAAATCAGAAAGCGTGTAACTCATAGATTGCCTTCGCTTTGTAAATTGACTGGAGATCGATGAGATCATCAGCTAATTAGGTGTCTTCTTCGATTTTCTCCAAAAGAGTTGTTCGATCCATGAGAAGCAATTTGGTTTCACGCGATGATAATGTTTGAATTTAATTTCCAATTCTGGCAGATGTTCCATTATATTTTGAATCAAATCACTGAAATATGTCTCGCTGCGCGTTTCATCAAATAATCTGCAATTGCTCATATATCCATTGTTGACTCGTTTTCTCTGCACCGGTAGCTTATTTATGTAGGCCTGTACTTTTTGTGAAACAGAGAATCCGATTAGAATTTGATTTTTGTAATTCAGATCAGGGATGTGCAAAAATATTAGCTACGTAACACAGCTTTTTTTCGTCGTCAAACTTCACCACACTCCCACTCGCATCATTTAAAAATAAGTAAGTTTATGGGACAAATTTAACACCTTATGGAATACATGGTCTTGTGAATGTCATCGGAATATTTTGAAATGCATTGTGTTCTGTTCCTACATCATCACAAAATGCTTTAAAAAAATTTTGATGAGCGCTCTTTTACGAGTGAAATTCACATCTTGAACCCCCTTTAAAGGAATTCGATACATTTTTAGATGAATTACACAATAAACCGTAACAATATCTGTGAAATATCTTTGAACAAACTCATAAAACCTGATATATCCTAACGTCAAATGCGCACCATCAGTGTACCTAAAATCAATTCTGTTATAGTAAATCCATATTTCCTAAATAAATCATTTAACAATCTAAAATCGTGAGTTGCTTTAGTAGTTTATTTCAACTTTTTGCAAAACAAAACTTACTACATAATGACGCTTTTCATACATAACGAACAGAGCAAACGATTTATGTTGGTAACATGCATTGATTAGTCGAGCTGTAAACTCGTACCTGACTGTTTGGATTCTATTTACAACTTGTGTAAGGATGCAATCGCTGATCCATTTAATTCTTGACTTTATCACATTGTTTGCTAACAAAATATCTTTCAGCATTTTTACAAGACTAGTTTTGTAATTACTAGTGCAGTATGTGTCATTAGCATTTCCTCACTATCATATGATGCGTTTTCGCTTACAATTAAGTACGTAACTTCCAAAGAAGCTTTAAACATTCTGTCTTTTGTGTATAATTTACACGTTTGTATCCTAGGAGCGTTCCCTTCAAGTCAAGTTGTACTTAGTTACATTTCTTTTCCTCTTCTGTTCCTTTTTCCATTTTGCATATTATTGAAATGAGTAAGTGGATTGAATGGGCACAAACATTTATTGGAAAATATCGTAGTGCCAGCCATGCATTGAGTTTGGATTATGATTTTCTAAAAACTCTTTGTGAAACTTTACGAATTCATCATTGGAGCTTCTTTTAATTTTGATGCCATGATTGGATGGCCAATCTATGAAGATTAATATGCGTAAAGAAAATATATAAATGAAATCAAATATATTCGTCTAAAAAGCGTGAAAGTCGGTTAAATCCGAAAAATTAAATAAAATTTGTAAGAATGTTGTGTCGTATATTTTCCACAATGTTTTTATAATTGCCAGATGTTATCAGAAAAAAACATCATTTGGAGCAATGAAATTAAACTGAAATATTAACATGGTGCCTTTTTTGTACTGCATCGTTGGACACATTAGCAGAGAAGCTAGTGAAAACATCTTAGCTATTACTGTTATTGTCAATTCTTGTTCAATTCACAGTGAGTAGAACATTCGAATATCCATAATAAGCACAGAATGGGACTGGTAACAAAACACTGGTCATTAAATCAACAAATAATACTTGTAAGGAGAAAAACTACAGAGACGTTTATATCGCTGTATTAAATGCATACAAAAACTGCTAATCGACTAAAACAGTACCTTTTTACAGGAAAATAATTTTATCGTCTACATGACCCAACTATTCTAGATTCTATTTTTCAACATATTCATGTTCCTCCCTATGTTTCTACATTGGATCATGTGAAAGCTATTGATGGTGCAGTCCAACAAAATATTCATGAAAAAGAAATAGGATATTTCTTTTTAAACGAAATCACAACACAGCATTATCAAACAGGATATTCAGTCGTAAACATTTGTAAAAAAAAATCTACAATTTTCTTTTTTTTTTCGCCCAAGTATAAAGTTAATGGCCTATCAAACTCTTTCCTGTCCCATCTGATCGATCCTGGTCCATAGGTCAAAGTACATTTAGCTAGAACTTGGCAGGATGTGAGGACATTTGTTTGAGGACCTTCTATCCCTTTTCGACTATATAATGATTAGAGCTCGGTGCACCATTTCAACATTTCCATGACTTTACAGATTCTTGGGTTTTAAGTTTTTTCTAGCTATCTTGATATTACATTTATTCAAATTCATGTTGCACCGAAGACTTGCCGAAGAGGTATATTTAATCTATTTTCTGATGAATGGCAAATACGGAAAATATCATTTTCTTAAGATAAATCAGGTATTTATAATAAAATACGTGTTAAAAATTTCCCTAAGCTTTCAAGTTATTTTATTAGAAACACTAGATTTTCTTACAAGTGTAAGCATAAAATATAAGCTAAAAAGAATTATTTTCTTATGGCATTCTGAAATCAGCTGAACGTTTGAACGTGATCACGGCATCGCTCTTTGAACCAAAGAAATTGAAATAAAGGTGATAAATACAGAAATTTAAAATATTATTGTCGAGTGCAAGCTGCTGGTCCAATGTCTCTTTATTATAAGAGAATTACATTGTCTTTTAGAAATTCACGATAGTGGAATAGTTGCTACGAAAGTAATAAAGAAAACTAGCTTCTATTTCCGTGTACTCATTGTATTAGTAAGCAAAATAAACAATATATCATAACGGTTTTCTCCTATCCTGACGCATTGTGAGATGAAACAAAGAAAGCAATGTGAGACTAATCTTTGTATATTAAGTCATTGAGTGCACGGTCAAAACAAAAGGGATTAAATGTGAAATAATAACGAAACGAACAAAAATATTTACTTTTTTCTTCTCCGACGTTCAATTATCATATATAGTTTGTACTCAATCGATAACAACTAAAATTAACATTCGAGCGCAATAAAAAAATAAATTAGCTTATTTTCATATTATCGAGCTCGATAATACATTTTACCTGTTTATACGTAGATTGAGTACTGCTTGCGCAAACAGTAATAATAACTGACATTTCTATATTATTGAAAACCTATACGAATAGGAAATGATCCAATTGCAATTTACGAAAAAGACCGGAAATAGACAAGCTGTCCCCAAACAGTTAATTATTACCGATATTTATTGAAACAACGTTTCGTTTCTGCATTGGTTTCCTATTGAATTTAATGACAATTACATCCCCCTGACTTCCGAATAAGTATTTTTTTCTATTATTTTCAAATATCAGTACGTGAGTCAATAATGACTTTTATTTATTTATTTAGTGGATTTTAACTTTAGATTTGGGGTAGAAGTAGTTATAAAATTGTATCCTAACCCTATTTGAACCCGATGCTGTTCCTGTGTGTCATTGTGCATTCTACCATCTTTTTGCGGCTTTTAAATGTTAATCTACAGTAAATTGGCATGTATTCTTAAATATACATTGGCTGAATATTTTCAAAGTTGCAGTTCGTTTTACATCTAATCTTTATCTAATTGCGCTATAATTTCTAAAACTATAAACGAGAAATGCACTCATTCCTGTGACATTTTAAAACGTTATATAAAAAAATTAACAGTCAAACTATACAGTGTGTTGATAGTTTAGATAAGCAGGACGATTTGCTTAAATATTAATTTGATTACGCCGTTTTTAATTTATTGGAAACTTTCTGTTTATTTGCACGTCACGCTTATGTAACGAAAATTATTTTCGCCGCTTAGTACGCGAATTGATCTGCCTTATCTTATGTTCTGTTCTTAATACGCAAATTGATCTGTTTTTATCTGATGTTTTTCCTTTATTTTATTATCTTGTCAAAACCTTTGACTACACATGTAGTCGAACATTTATTAGGCTTTCAGCATCATTTTATCTTAATAAAAAGGAATACAATGTTATATTTCATTTAATATTTTCTATTTTACTTGATATTAGTTTGTGTGGTTTCAACAACTTAATGTTATTACTTCGAGAGAAAAAACGGTTACTGGTTATTTGTTGTGAAATAAAAAAAACAGCTATAATATATAATATATATAATTTGAGAGCAAAAAATATTTAAGTTAATACTAAAGTATGGTTATTCTTTCTAAGACAAGTCCACAAGTAAAAATACTTTTTAGTGTTCTATATTTTTGGTAAGTTGTTAGATAGACCTCACTTAGAGCAATATAAAAAATGTAAAATTAGTTGGCAGAGGGTTTGATTAGCTTCAGGGTAGAACATACTTTGTCCTTGCTAGTATTCGTATTCTATCAACTAGGCTCAATTTGTATGCATCATTGTAGAATTTTTAACCGATTTAATTTTTTTGTTTTAATTAGTTTTCAGATTATTTATAGAATCAGGTACTTATATGAGAGACCGTTGTAAGGTGTCTAACATTGATATATGAAAGTGGTGGTAGGGAAACAAGTACAATCCAAACCATTACACCCACGTCGTCGGTATGCGTCGTTATTCCATTTTGGGAAGATGAATTTACAACAAATTTCTGCGTGAGAAATACGTCAAAAACCTAAGCGATATATAAAACGCCTTCACTGGCTTCATCGCCACTAGAACGAAGGAGTTTTACATTGCTTGCAAAAGTACACTTGTGTTGCGTTTGAAACAGTGTGTCGATTCTGATGGTATTTATTTGGTCAATAAATCTTGGTCATATCTGTATTTAAAAGTTAAAAACCGAGAAAAACATTTTTGTCAACCTCATAACTTCAAATAAGGATTCTGTTTTTAGAGGAAAAGAATAGTGATGCTTTAATTTCCTAATAAAATACTTTTACGAGGAAAGATATGTTACGGATTTCAAATAGATACATATTTTTCTAAATATCTAATTAGAGCATTATACATTTTTAAATCAGCATGCGAGATAAAATGACTACATTCTTGCAACAGAAAATATCATACATTTAGAAAAATACAATTAACTAAAAGAATTAAACATTAAATGAATCGTGAAATAAATACAATCAATATTTACATTTGCATCTAATAACAAAAACAGAAAATGAATATTGCAATTTCACAACTTATTTTGTGTTGTAAGTTTACTTTACCTTTCTTAATCTATATAAATGAAACAATAGACGTATGTGTGCGTAAATATCTAACAGGTAACAACTTAACCTACTGGACACATAACACTGAAATTCTCAGGAAATAATATTCATGCACCAAGGATGGTTTATAGCGAGTAATATCTTTGTTGACATACATGAATAACGCGTACAGACATGAAATAAAAATAAATAATCAGACCCCCATTTTATCATCACAGAAACAATACTAAAAACATTGCATAAAAATAAAAAAGTCAATTTAGCTTTTCAACATTTGAACAACGCTCGGTTGAAACCGATGATTGTCGGTCTCGCCCGATCCATGACGACAATTCCCAAGAATCCGTGTCAAATTATGCAAAAGTACTTAAGATATTTACGTTTCGAATGCATAAGTTTTTTTTTTTTTTTTTTTTTTCAGACGTTACATGGCATTTACGAAACATACCTATATATATTTTATTCATGTATCGATTAGATGAAAACTATTGATACCAAACAGAAAGTGCCAATTTTTTCAGAATGCTTGCGTTTTTACTATTTTTAGTTTTTCTGATAGAGATTTTTTACACAGGACATTGTGCCAATACAAAATACAGATTTATTTCTAAACAAACAAAAAATATTAAAAATATTAAAAAATACTAAAAAATATTTTTTTTCATTATTCTCATCTTCCCGACAAATTGAGTCACAGAAAAACATATAACAAATATCTTAGCGATCCCTGTTTTAAAAAATATTTTAAATGTTATTTAAAATAGTTTAAATAACACGAGATATTTTCCATTTATCATAAAAATACATGCACTTGGTTATCTCCGCCACTTACTTCATTACAGTAGAATAAGTAATTTCCATGAATATGATTTTCATAACAAAAACAAAAACAAAACATGTATTCACGTTCGAACCCTCGACATAGGAAAATCCGCCAAAATACAGATTGTCGTCTACCACTTATTTCAATCAAAACACCGCTACGAGAATATTTCAACAGATGAAAGGTTGACACGAAAGCAACCATTCAAACATAAACAGTTTTCTTTCTCGTTTTTAAACGAAATTAAATAAAAATGTTGCTCTAAAAATGAAATTTTATTAATGAAGTTTCGTTCATCCCCGCGCCCGTTTCCTTTAGATAAGTTTCTTTTCTCCAAATAATATCTTAATTTACCTAGCTTCTTACTTTTTCTTGAAATAATTTCTCTTTTTTTCATTAAACTGTTAGGTAAAGGGGGAAAAAGTTATCAAGCCTCCTCCCCAAGGATGTTTTTCTCAATAACTAGCATTTCATCCTGGCGTTGCCCGGGTGTTTGGATGTGTATGTTGAGCATAAAAAAGTGGCCATTTTTTTAAAACTTTAACCCCTATTATGACCCCTTAACATTTATTGTCTTGAGTTAAAATCAAGTTATTAAGTTTGATCCATGTCCAAGGAACCTATATCTAAAATTTTAAATCTTTAGACCCAAAATCATCGGAGAAGTTTGGTAGTATTTCACAAGCCATATTGTTGAACTTTGGCCCCTTACCAGCTCAATTTCTGTCCGAACACGGATTACAAAGATTTTTCCGAATCTCAGTACCCTGTATATCAAATTTTGAGTCCGTAAACTGTGACAATTGACAGAGTTATTGCGTAGTAAAATTTACGCACACAGACATACAGGCACGTTCACTTTTATAGATTAAACTACGTATACATAAATATATACGGAAACAATTTTGTGTTTACTGTAAACTTTTTACGCAAATATTAGGCAAGTATAAATCATGTAGACTATCTGCATGAATATAATTACATGTAATAGTTAGGATCATACCATAAGAAAACCGAAAAAAACTAATAGGAAATTAATTTAAATGAATGTTTAAAAGAATATGCAAATTAGCTAGATCTTTTGCCAGTGAATGCAATTCCACAACCTATATATAAGAAAATTGTATTTTCTTTTTTAAATAAATAGAAAAGAAGGTTTTTTACTATGAATATCAATACACACAAAAAACGCATTTATAGTAGTATATATAACGTTATTATTTCAGAATTGTTCGTACACTGCACAAGTACCAAAAATACTGTTAAGACGGGCGTTTAGATGGCAAAATAATCTCGAACCCTCTGTCAAATAAAAGGAACCAAACTCCCTAATCCCCGTTATGCCATATATAAACAGTGATATCGGTATCTCAGAAGATGAGTTTTAAGTAAGCAGAACTTCTTTAAAAAAAATAATTACTATGAAAACAACTTTAAAAATAAGAATAAACACTTTTTTTTTATTTTAATCAATATGAATATTTTTCTTATTATTTTAAACAATATAAATCTTTTCCCTTTTTTATTTTAATCAATATAAATCTTCTACCTTATTTTAAACAATAAAAACAGAAATTTTAATATTTTAAAAATTTATATTTTAACAAATTTAACTAGAAATTTGGTGCTTATGTATTTTGGTACTGTGCTATTTTAAAATAGTTTCTTCGGGTTAAATTTAATTTTCACGATAGCTTTGCTTTTATTAAATTTTTAGATGGAAGCAGAGAATATTTACAAACCACAAAATAAGTAGTTTTTTTTTTAAATATAAAACAGTAGAATTTTTATGTTAAAAGTGGTGGTAATAGTTGTGAAAGAGAATAAACGTAAAGATTAATAAATTTTCAAATAATTGAAAGGAAATAGACGATAAAGTTATTAAAAGTCGCAATAGAATACGCGTGCGCAATATTAATTTGTGTAGTTTATAACTATTCTCGTCATTCAATTTGAATTAAAAATAAACCTGTTTACATTGTGTAACATTATAAACAGTTCTATTTGTATTGTGTAAACTTAAACTTAAAGATTTTCACAGTTTAAAATGATAAAAAGTTCTATTTTATATTGCTTTAAAAAGTGTTCATAGTTTATAACTTGTAAAAGTTCTATTTATATTGTTTAAATTGTTTTATATATTCTGACAATTTAATATTTTTATTTATATTAATACTGTTTATGACAAAAAAAAAGTATTCATTGTTTACAATTATTATATTTTTTAAATGTTTACATTGTTTTAATGGTACCATAACTGGTCAATTGTAATTTTTGCAAGAGTTGCCTGGGTTAGAGCATTCTTACTAATCCATTGATTGCATTATCACTGAGGATCAGACAGTAGAATTTCCTGTAGACTTCTGAATTCACTACAGCCGCCTAGAATGCAACATCATAATCTGATATTGAAGGAAGGAGTCCTTGTTATATTATTAAGAAATGCTGATTCAACTACATTGTGCAATTACACACGGTTAGCAATACAATCTTTGAAAACTAATACTCTGGAAGCCATTATAATAACCGAACATTTTAAAGGTGAAAGTGCAAATTTCTCGGATTCCTCTGATTCCTTCTGACATGCCATTTAAGTTCAAGCGTTTATGATTCCTAATACAAATTAGTGTTGCCATGGCTATAAGTAAAGCTCAAGGACAACGCCTAAACGTTATTGGACTTAATATTCAAACATCTTGCTTTTTTCCTGGCCAGTTTTATGTTGGTTGCTCAGGCATTGGTAGTCCTGAAAACGCCTACATTTACACAGCTGTTGGAGGTCACACCAAAAATGTTATTTATGTAGAGGTTCTTAAAAATCAATGCTAGATGTTCCGTTACCAGTTTTCAGATATGCACTGATGGAAACTGAATTTTAATTATTTCATAAACAGAATAGATTACCAATGCCATCTTTATATATATTGTATATTAAATTTATATATATTGTATATTAAATTTATATATATTGTATATTAAATTTATTTATATTGTATATTAAATAGTTAAAACAAATATTTAATTGTTTTCAAATATGCACTATAATATAAAATAATTGTAATTCTTACATCATATTTTGAAATAAGGACTAGAAGATAAAAGATTAATCTAGAAAAAAAGATTAGGTCTACTGGTGCTCCCTCTAAAATACATTTTTTTTAATTACATTTTCACACCAAACAAGGTGCATTGCCAATTTGGTGTTGGGGGCTACTATCAGGGGCAGCAACTACTGGGGCACTATGTTGGGATTTGGGCAGAAAGATGTCGTTCACGTTGCACTTGAATTTATGTATATCAGTACAGTAAGGGAAGCGGGGACCTGGAATGGAATTCCAGAGTCTAGCGGTTCTGGGGAAGAAACTACTGGAGTAGAAAGATCTTTTACATCTAGGGACCTCTACTGTGTTGGGGTGCGATTTAGCTGCCTGTCGGATTTGTCGATGTTGTGTCTACGTCGTGGGGGCACAAGTGTCTGCAGTTCCGCAGAGCATTCGCCATTAAAATACTTATAAACAGGCAGAGGGATTCAAGGTTTCGTCGATGGGGCAGAGGCTGAAGCTTAGATGCCAGTTCAGGGCCTATCAGATTGGCGACTCTTTTTTAACCTTGTCTAGGAGCGAGAGACTAGTATCAGATGCACCAGTCCAAATGTGACAACAATACTCCATACATGGGCGAATGGTGCCCTTATAGAGGTACAGGAAACTTTCAGGTGTCAGTAGTTTTCTAGCACGGTAGAGAGAGCTTACCTTTTTCGCAGAGGCCCTGGCAATGTTTTCAATATAATTGTTTCAACTCATGTTTCCTGCGAGCGTTAGGCCAAGCTGTTTGAAAGATGTACTCTCAGACAGGGAGTCACTAGGCATTGATATTAGTGGCAGAGAAGGTTTCTTGTGATTATTGAAGGAAACCAGTTTAGTCTTAGCAGCATTGAATGTGACCATCCATTTATGTCCCCATTCCACTACGGATTGGAGGTCATCCTCTAGTGTTTCTGCCATTTCTTTAGATGTGTGTTCATTTGTTTTCCTGTCATGTCTGTTATAGAGTGTGGTGTCATCAGCATACATACCCATCTCAGAGGCAGTTTTGTCGGGGAGGTCATTAATGAATATTAGGAACAATAGAGGCCCAACAATAGAACACTGAGACACTCCCACATTTATATCACACTTTTTAGATGTACGGCCGTCGAGGACAACATGGATTTTTCTCTTATCTAAGAAGGATTTAATTATGTTAAGTATTCTACCAGTGATACCGTATGATTTAATTTCCCTGAGGAGACCCTTGTGCCATACCCTGTCAAAAGCCTTAGATATATCTAAAGCTACAGCTCTGCCCTCCCCCGCTTTGTCCAGACAATGGTATATACTTTCAAAGATTACAGTGAGGATGTCAACTGTGGAACTGGCTTGTCTAAATCCATATTGTTTGTCAGTCAGAAGTTTAGCATCTGTAAGGTGCCGGACTAGACGATGGTTAATTATAGTCTCAAATATTTTGGCGAAAAGTGGGAGGAGGCTAATAAGTCGATAATTTGATGGGTCAGTTCTTTCGCAAGAATTCCTGAATACTGGTACCACAGAAGCAGTTTTCCAACAGTCCGGAAAGCATGATTCATTAAGGCATTTGTTGTAGAGTTTTGAGAGAACTGGAGCTACTTCGGCTGAGCACTTTTTAATAGCACAGCTGGGATGAGATCAGGTCACCATGTTTTTGAAGTGTCAAGGTTTTTATGATAGCGTGTACCTGAGCAAGGGTGATTTTCAGATCGTCTAGCGTGACGTCTGTCCGCAAAGGAAAGTCAGGCATTGGGTGGTTGGTATAGTCCAGTGTGGAGTTCGAGGCAAACCGACTAGCAAGCATATTAGCCTTGTCGGTTGCTGAGCAAACAACCTCGTGATTGTTTGTTAGTGGGGAGATTGTTTATTGCTCATTATTTACTACACTGTCGTAGATTTTCCAGAAGTCACGAGTTCCTAGTTTTTGTGCTTCGATGCGTTTTTTAGTGCTTTCAGTAAATTCTCTCATAGCTGTCGTTATTTCGTTCTTAACGTTACTTCTAGCTTCTAATTAGTTCTGTCTGTTTGAATTAGACTTATGTTGGTTCAGTCTGCGGTATGCATGGTGCCTTTGAGCAATAGCAGTTGCGCAAGTCGAAGTAAATCATTGGGGAGAGTGAGGATTGCTATAAAATTTCTGCATGGGAACATGTGCTTCCATTGCTGTTTTGAACCATTCACTGGTCTAATTTGCGCACTGTTCAGCAGAGAAAAAATATTTCCCCATGGAGCAGCTCTGATAAGATCTCTGATGGCTTCCCAGTCAGACTTTTTATAATATCTCGTTGTTTTGAGCATTGGCTCTTCAGTTTTGGGTTTAGAGTTTAGGGCGATTGCGACCATTATCACTGCATGGTCAGCGTTCTCGAGTGGGCTGTCAGCATTTGTGGTACAATCCTCGGGAACTCTAGTCAGAAACAGATCTAGAAGTGATGCTTATTGTTTTGCTGGTCAGGGAAACGGGTTGGAAACGTAACCATTTGTGATAGGGAGTGAGATATAGCGAAACTATGTGTTGTGTTGCCCGCTGCATCTGTGTGAGTAGAAAATTCAAGCCAGTTTTTATAGTGAACATTAAATTCCCCAAATACATGTACTTGTGCGCTAGTGTCGAGAGAGAGTGCTGTGTCTATGCTGTTAGAGACTTTGTTTATTATGGTGCAGTTCGGGGTCGAGAGAGAGCGTTAGAGAAATGAAAAGTAGCTTATGGTGGGTTGTATGTTTAGTCTAAAGCACATAAAGGCTTAATCGTCCGTTTCTAGGTGTGTTTCTCTAGTCAGGGGGAGGGTGTTACGAATGTAGACTCCAAGTCCGTTCATATGTCTGCCAGAGTCCTTACGGCAGAGTGGGAGATAGCCAGGCATGTTAAAGTAGTTAGAAGGGATGGAGGAGTGTAGGTTAGTCTCGCTTAGTGCTAAGATATCCGGGGTATTTGTTAGTAGAAATGCTTCAACATGAGCTTAATTAGTTCTAAGCCCACGGGTGTTAGTGAATGCAAGCTCCAAGGGAGGAGGCGAGTTGGATTTGTTTGTCCCTTAGCCTGGGTTAAGCTTATTTTTTTATTGTACTGTCATCATGTTTTTAAAGAGTTTCAGTTAGGTGAGGGGGGGTTGAACAAGAGGTTATACAGGGTATCAGACATGCAACACACGTGGACCATTAGCTGACCTTTCTTCAACTAGGACTGTGGCCTCGGGAAAGCCCGACGTGGATGAGTGCAAAGCCCGTTTTCATGCGCGACATGGCACTAAAAACATCCCGATATTACACAACTGTTGATGGAGCAGCCGCTTTAAGCGCTACCAGAGAGTTAGGAGTCGGAAACAGCAGCCAGTAACTGTCAATCCGGTCCCCTCAGCCCATCAGAAGAAGGCCACACCAATCTAATTGCACAGGCATGCATGGTACTCAAGCACTCCCATGTGCCTAGTTATAAGGGGTGCGATGTGTCGGGAGTGGAGGAATTGCATTCGATGCCCTAGACAAGAAACAAGATCTACCACTAAGTGTTTTGTCGATTCACTTGTGATAGTGTCTCTGCGCCTGACTAATAGGCATAGAAGGAGTATGGAAGCCGGCGATAGACAGAGCCTATCTACTCCTTAAGCAATTTAGGATTGCAGACTGGTTATTTGTTTGAGTCACCAGCTCTAGGAAGGTTGTCATCCAAGACTGGAGAGACCTCCCTGCCCTTCGATTTAGTTTCAGAGTTTTCCCTCTCCTAGACGGGTGATCAGGGAAGATCTACTGGGTCCATCAGCACTACTGCTCCCACCACATGGAGTGTGTGGAAAAAGAAGGCATTATGAATTTATGTTTTGTTTAATCTATGTTTATTATAATATATGGTGACAAAATATTCAAATATATCATATACAACTTGGCAAAGTCGGGTACTTCAGTTAGTAGCTAAATAAAATCGATGGAGTGTATATAAGTGTATTTTCTTTTCATACTGTGGAGACATAGCAATGCGTTTGGTATATATTTTTTCATACAGGATAGTGTAATGATGAAAAATAATCTTACAACATAAACAGTGTAAGATTGAAATAAAACTGTGACATTTGCTGACACTGCTTACATCTATATATTTACATTGAAAAGATATTTGTTAGATACTCAGACTGATATATTTTCATGAAATATTCTTTTAAATTGTGCACCATGTTAATTTACGTTTGTCAATATGTAAATGAAAAGTTTCTTATATCTGGCCGTATTTGACTATGATTCTGTGTGAGCGATATATTGAATTTTTTTATAGGATAATGCCGATAAGGAAAATAAATACTGACACAGTTTTAAGAGATTCTTACGTTGCATAGCAAAATATAATGTACTCAGCAGCGTACTCGACGTATAGATTTTAGGTTAAGTAAATGCTGTCAGTTGATTATTATTCTTGTTGGGGAGGCCACCCGAAATACCAGTGCAGATTCCAATGATCCTGCCAACAAAGGTTCAATGGTTAGAGGTTGTTGCGATACCTAAAATTTCTTTGCTAAGATTATCGAAAAAGGTGGATAGTACTGGAATCTGGGGAGACTTGTTGTCACGCAGACTCCAGAGAATATAACGTTGTTACCAATGAGAAATATTTGGTGATGGCTTGTGTGACTACTCTTAGTAAGTAAGTACATATGTAAGTAAGTAAGTAAGTAATGATAATAATAATAATTCTGATTTCGTTTATGAACGTCTCTCTGGAAAGGGATGGGATACATTTCCAGAGGATCTCTCTTAATCCCGGCTTCAAACCAGGAGCTTCAAAGATCAAGGGTTTTCCTAAGGATATTGGTGGTACCTACAATTGCAGACGTTTTAACGCCGCCTAAAACATCGGGGATTTGTAGTTTTTTAAATTGTCCTTCCAGACGACTTGATTCTACTCCTAGTGTACCAATTACGACGGGATTATTTGTGTTTTACCACCGTGTATACGCCTTTTCTCCAAGGCCAATGCAGCATAATTGATCAACTTCTTACTCTCCTTCTCTCTCATATTCCTGTCCCAGGGTACTGAGAAGTCTAAAATCTAGCAGTTTTTTTGATACCTTGTCAATAACGACCAAATCCGGACGATTATGTTCCAATTGCTTGGTCGTTATGACACTTTTGTCCCACCAGCCCTCTACCTTGCATCCTCACTTGTTCTCATTTCATCAGGCACCTCCTCAAACCATTTTCCAGCACACTTCACCCCAACACTCTTACACGCCTCCTAATATATCCGGAGTCCAATGCGATCGTGTCTTTTGCGGTACTCTCTCTCTCCGGGCCAGTCCACTACACCCTGCTGCAAGGTTCGCAATTGACTCTGAGGTCTTACCACAAATCCGGCATTTTGCAGCAACTTTCTCTCCTAGAACAACTTTGTTGCACAATCATGTTGCTAATGATTGCTCTTGTGCTGCACACACAAAAGCTTCAGTACCCTTAGCCAGATACCCAGCTCTAACCCATTGCCATGATCTTTAATCAGCCACTTCTGCTATTTCCTGGAAGAACCTTCCATGCATTTTCTTCCTAGCCAGTTACTCTGCCTTTTCTCCACCCATACGTTCCACATAATTAACCTTGGTCTCACATACCTCCACTTCATTTGCTATAACCTTAAGCATCAACTCCTCACTTCTAACCACTTACTCCTTCAACGACATCTACTTGGTTCTAACACAATCTTTTACACTTTTCAATCCTCTCCCACCATCTTTCCTCTTTTAATACAGCCTTGCTACGCTACTTCGAATGTGAAATATATCAACATTTGCTTAAACTTTTCTTGTTTTGATATCCATGGCATGCAACTCCTTGTCAGACCATTCTAAAATTCCCGCACTGTATCTCAAAACACTGACTGCCCATTAGGTTTCCTCCATACAGTTTCGACTTTGCAATTAGTTTCACTCTTCTAAGTTACTTCTTCCTGACTTTTTTTTTAAATTTCTCTGTTCATGATGCGTACACGATCCAGCACTCCCAGATACTTATATCCTGTATCTTTCGTTCATGATTTCTTCATTTGCCAGCACTATTTCATTCGAATGAACCTTTACTCTTCTTTTCCTCACAAGCACCGCACATTTTATAATCCTAAACTCCATCCTAATGTCTTCTGAGTATGTCCCCACAGGTTATTCCAGTCTCTCCATTTTCTTTCCATTTCTATATTTTCAAATCATCCATAAACAGTAGATGGTTGAGGCGTCTGTCACTTGCTCCAAAGTTATTCCCCAGTTTTTATCTCTTCAAGAGGATGCTCAGTAGCATCATTATCATTACAAAAAGAAGTGGCGATAACGAATCTCCTTGAAATATTTCACGTTTAATGCAAACCTGCCCCATCTCCTCTCTGTTTGCTGTCTGCACCGTTTTCCATTGTGCCATACTTGTCTCAAAAAGACCTACATTCTCAGCAACCTTCATCATCAATAGTGTTTCACGTATCCATGAATGAGGAACCATGTCTTAAGACGTTCTGTAATCGATCCATGCTACGCTCAGATTCTTCCTTTTCTTCGCATTATTGCTTTATCAATTAGTAGTTGCTCTTTAATATCTCTCGTGCCTTTTCGGCACCCCTTTTGTTCGTCAGGAAAAACATCATTACTCTCTAGATGTTCATAAATTTTCTCCACAAGTATTCCAGTCAACAATTTCTACATCAATGGCAGACATGTAATTGGTCTATAATTATTGGCATCTGTTCCTTTTGCAGGATCTTTCCTAATCAGTGTTGTTCTTCCCTTCACAAGCCAATCAGGGACCTACCGACTCTACAACCCTTTGCAGAACAGCAGCTATAGGTGGATAAAGGCATGGAAACTACTTAAACCAGAAGCCCTTCACTCCATCTGGACCAGGTGCCTTCTAGTTTGTCATCCTTCGTATTCCAGCCTTAACGTCATTGATAGTTATTTCAACGTTCTTCATCTGCTGCATTTCTGATATCCTTTCTCTGACCTCTCCCAACCAGCAAGCCTTCTCATTGTATCGCCCTTCGACAGACCAAATCCCATTCCAGAACTTCCTTGCATCTTTTGCAGTTGGAGTATTGTAATTTCCCGTCTGTTTACTATTTAATTATTTATACAGCTGAGACTGATTGTTCCGGAAAAGGTTGTTCTGTACAAAATACAACACATTTTCCAACAAAGTTCCGAATTTCCATACCACCAGTGTGGATCTTCTCTTTAAACATTATTAGAACGCTCATCGTTCCTTTTTCCCGCAATCTATATCTCCTTTCAAGCTCGTCCTTGGCTTTCTGCCCTATTTTAACTCCTTTTCTTATTTCTTCGATTCTACCAACGTCTTTCCGCCACCGTTTAATACTTTCTTTAAGCCGCATCTGCAAGTGTGGCCTTCCACCCTCCCTTTTTCTTCTGTAATAAGCCAAGGCAATTCGCAATAACGTATGACGCTGCATACAGAGGCCTGTTAAGTTCCGTAATAGATATGTTCTTTCTTATGACGTTCTGAATTACTCCTTGAATTATTTTTACCTCGTTTTTCACCTTTCGCCTATCACTACTCTTCATACTTGGAATATCTATGATATCGTCTCTAAGAAGAACCTCTCTTAACTTCTGAAGTACTTTTTCTAAAGAAGTAAAAGTTCGAACTTCATCACCACTTCTCCATACATCTGCTACTTTCACTGCCTCCATTGTCTCAGAGTCAATGATATCATCTGCCTTAGATCCTTCAAACTCTTTCTCATTACTTCTTCTAACAATAGGATTCCATACCTTCTCAGTTGTCCGCCACCCATCATCGCTTACATTTCCTTTCTGTACTTCCACTCTCTCAGTTCTTTCATCAGAGCTAGTTTCATCAATTTTACTTTCGTTATTCATTTCATTCCTAACCATCCATTCAATCTCTTCTCTTGCGATCACTGAAAGTAGGTTGTTTTTTTTTAATTTGTTTTAACTGGGATATCAAACTCGCGACACTTCTAGCTCCTCGTCTTCTCGATTCCCATCTTTCCTTCACTTTTCGGATATATCCACCAGATTTGGTACTTCCTCTTCTTACAAAGCATCCCCACAGTACGCTTCTTTCCTCATTCGTTCAGGATTTTTTTTTACATTTCTGTTCCAACTCCCTTCGTGTCTTGTGACCCTCTCTGACAATTCTCACTCTCCCTTTATCCAGCCACATCCTCAGAAATTCGATGAGTTGTATGATGACGACAGGACCCACTCTGTTGACCAGTGGGACACCTACCTGACGTGAGACCATTACACGAAGTTCTAGCCTCATTTACGTCGTTATTTTCAATATTATTAGGGTTAGTGAATTAAAGGTTACACCACAACCGTTAGTTTCTGTATGTCCAATTTGGTTCTGTAGTTCATGTGTGTTAATTTCCACATATAAGGGGTTTCCTTGATATTTCTGCAGTTTTCATTTTTATTATCCGTTGTATCTTCTAAGCCACCCTTCTGATTTTATCTCTCTCATCGTTTCCTTTATCGTTATTATTGACTCACAAGGAGCTTTCACGCTCGTCATCAAAGATATCTCCTAGAAACCAACCAGTGGTGTTCCCTGGAAGCTGAGCGGCAATAAGCCTCTTCATATTTCCAGCACTCTCCACCTCTTTCGATAACATTTGCAAATAAATTTGCATTATCGAAAGGGTCGTACATAAAGGATATGAATAGACAGATAGAACAGACCAACAAAAGAAATTATGAAGGACTTCTTAATATCTACTTAGTACGAATCGAAATAGTCTCTCTGTAGGAGGGAAGTTAAAGATAGGCATCCCTTACACAGGTGTGCATAGTTAGGGTAGTGAAGATGATGGTTGGCTATTGTCTTTATTATAATGTTTTATTTAGTTAGTTATTTTTACCCGCCCCCCTAGAAATTATATAAAGAAAACAATTTCAGTAACTAAGTGGTAGAAAAGCTGCATGCCTAAATAATAGTGATTCATAAATAAATGAAATAAGATTCCATATAAATAGCTAATGAATTATGTTCTTATACATACATAGAAATAGAAATATTAGTGCTAACACCAAATGAAACCATTTTACCTGCCTGTAATTACTTCTTACTTACAACTATCACTCAGATCAAACTAAATGGAGAAAAATTTTAAGGAAAATCCCGCATGTCTGATTATATAGAGCTGCAGACTCGATTGCTAGAATTTTCTTTGTGAAGCATAATTGGAGCTAATCGTCCATCCTTACTGCGCATATTGCCATAGTTCATTGGTCACTAGAGCTAGCATATAGCGTCTAGTTATCATAGTGGTCGCTTCTCAATATATGATAAATATGTCTAGAGTAGTGTCTTGGTTGGACAATTATACATTTGAGGGAGAGGATTTCCCTTCACATGTTATCGTTTGGGGGAAGACAGTTTATTTCTTGTCATTGAGTTTCATTTACATCCAAATATATGACAGAGCCATTCTGATTACGTTTCTAGGGGGAGATGATACGTGGACTTTTTTCTTCCTTTTTTTTCTTGTAAGGGGAATTCAAGTAAAGACATTATACAGGTTAGAGCCTGGAAAGAAAAATAAATTTAGTGAAACTGTCTGAAATATATAAAAGTAAATTATTTCTTACTTACGATTATTCGAGACAAATCAAATGAAAAGAAAATTTATTATTATTATTATTATTATTATTATTATCATTATCATTATTATTATTATTATTATTATTATGATTATTATCATTATCATTATTATTGTTATTATTATTATTATCATTATCATTATTATTATTATTATGATGATGATTATTATCATTATCATTATCATTATTATTATTATTATTATTATTATTATTATTATTATTTTTTACTCACTAGGCGTAGTCATGACGGAGTTTTCAGCACCTTTCCTTTGCAGAGTGTAATCCCTCCTAAACCTACTGATAATTAACAACCATTTTTGTTATTGTTCCAGTCGAGCCTGATATCGCCCCACGTGTGTACGTGTGAAAGTATGTTGTGAGGGGGTATATGATTTCAGCAAGTTTCATTCATTTCATAGTCTAGTGTAATGTTCTTTTGTATTTTTATGTTATTCTTGTTTCAACTTGCATGTATCCGATGAATGTTTGTTCGTGATGTCGGTTAGTTTCCGTATTCGAGTACTTCCGTAAGATTACTATTGTTTTCATCATTATTATGCGCTGTATTATTTAAAACGTCCGTTTGATGCGAATTAGGAATCTGTAAATTTCTCCGAGTTTTGTTCAAGGTGTTTCGGGAATATTTTAGTTGTTACCAATAATAATCTATATCATATTCTGATTGTCTTTCTTTCATTATTTCATAGGTTACGCTTTAATAATGGGCAAATAAATGTTTAAAAGCGAAACTTTCTTACAAAAAGAAATCTAGCAACTCTGGCCAATAATATGAGTGATCTTCTTTGATGAAGCTCCGTTTTCAAGTATAATTATATTAATAATTTGAGAAAAGAACTCCTAAATATGTCGACGTGTGGCACTTATGCATGGAAGAAGTCAGCGAAACATTACGTTATATGAAAGGGGGCATTCGAAATTAACATGCTGATAGAGAATAATTGTCTTTTAAACAGTGTTTGACTGAATAACTAAATAAAAGATTTTTAATTACGATGTGATTTTATTCATTCTATTGAATTATGTAGCATACTATTATTTTCGTAATATTTATTAATGCATATTAGTATATTGCATCTCGACAAGTTTTATATTGAAAATACAGTGGGCAGTGGTTTTATAAAAATGTCAATAAACTCATATTTGCTGCGAGTATTTGTGGGGGAGTGTAAAAATTCCTAATTTTTAATGCTTTCCGGAAATATATCGGCTTCATGAAAATATTAGTTAGATTATATACATTTCTCATTCCGTGGAATTCCCACTGATCCTGCTAGTAATAATAATAATTCCCCTCTTTTTTGTCAAATACTACTACAACTGCAAACTTGACAGAGGGATCCCCGCTGATACCATTCCGGAAGCGTGAATGATAAAAATTCTTCACAGATAATCTATACTCTTAATTCGATTCAGTTATCATTGCTATTTACTTAATTTCTAAAACCAATGTCTTCTCACTGATTTGGCACGTCTGCCCTTGAAACAGAATTGAAACCGCTAAACTAAGATATGTAAGACACATTGTTTTTTTCTTTAATTTTAAATTGTAATGTATTGATCAGTGATTTTATTATATATGGGTAACAATCAAATGAACGAATAATACTTTTTTTTGTGAAATGGGTTATCTACAACACGTTCTGCGATGATAATTCAGTTTATTCACCGAGTTATTAGTACTTGAAATGCGTATAGAAGCATTACTAAAAAAATGTGAATTTTATGGAGCTCGCAAGAATGAATCGCTTCTCATGCTAGCATAACTTGGTCAATAAACAAGATAATAAAAATGTTCAATACTACGGCCAAATCCCAAGTGTGAGAAATAAAAAAATTCTTATGGAGGTATATTTCACCTCTTAAAACAAATAAGATTTATGAGCCCATAACATTGTGTGAAATATAGCATCAATAACAACACACCTAAAACGCATAGTAAATCAAATAAAGCTTTTCGTTTTAAATGATAATAGCACACATAATGTAAGTCGAAATCTTTACTTACTCGATCAAATTAACACTACGTTTGAACATGAATTCTTTTTGCAGTGTATACACAAATGACATTTCCACCTCTTTTCTTTTAAATTGTAATCGCTTTTGTTAAAACTGAAACAATGTTAGTATTTTGCTTAATCAAGTTTCAGAATATATCTGGTTAGAGGATATATCTCTAAGATCTTTTAAAAAGATTATAGAAACTAAGATAGTAACATGTTCCCGTTCTACAGACATACATGATATCAGTGTGAATGTGGACAAAATGATTTTGAATGCCTAACTAATGGTTTTACGTTCGACACAATCGCGCTATCATATGAAATCTTTAAAAAATCATTTTTTTTTAAATCTAGTCATCCACAATTTGGCAATCCCCGTTTTAAAATGGGCCGTGATAACTTACGTACGAACAGAGATTTGCTTTTTCGTATTACTATATGATTAACATAAACAACTGGGATCATTTAAATTGGATATCATTGTAAAATTGAACAAAAGTAGTTACCCGGATAAGAATGTCTTCGGATATTTTCTAATGATATGTTTTTTATGTGATTTATTTCATTTAATTTGATACACAATTAATATTTGCACGCATCTACTGGTAATAGCTACAATAGTGGAATCAAGAACTTCCGATACGTCAAGGAAACTAGATATAACCAAAGTACCGTGATCAGTATATTGGAATCAGTTTACGAACTAACATAGCAACACAGCGTTGCCTCATACAGTATTACCCACTTAAGTTTTTTCATTAATTGATTTCCTACTGGTGTTCGTGCTGCACATTTAAAAAGTAATCATGGTAAAACTTACCGAATGACAAAACCGAAAATAAAAAATACGCTAGTAAAGTTTTATAAAGAAAAGATAAGTTTAATTTTTTTTTTAAATAACTAACACTTTTTTTCTTTATTCTTAAATGAAGCTTCTGTATTTTTGAAGGTTGTTTCTTACATACATTATAAATATTAAGTGTAGTGTTGTATTATACCACTCATTAGCATAGTAAAAAAATCGTTTTTTATTTGTTTGTAATCTGTATTATTGAGAGAAAGCATATTTCTTTGCTCATAAAATCAAATTTTAATAATTGAGTCTCATTTCTCTCTTGATGATTAGTATCATAAAATATAAAGAATGATATAAAACCTCAGCGTTTTTGCGAGGATCGGATTCAATTGAGGCTGTCAAATGCTCGTTATCAACCGCAGTTAGCCGACCGCGACCGTCTTCATCTTCGAGGCTCTTGTCATCATTGCTAAATTTTTGGAACCACCGTACTAAAAATATCTTATCGCACTTCATTGGGTTTTAAAACATTGAAGTTGAACAACGCGTGGTAACTGTTTGAGTCGATGGGTAACAAGTAGTTTAGTATATTTTGAAACTAAAATATATTTGATTGCGAATTCGTTGAAATATTCGTTTAAGCAGGGATCATTGCCATATGATTTTTAAGAGTATTACATTTTACTAACATCCATTTGATGGAACAAGCTAGTTTTTTTCTGGTGTGAATCGCTGGACAATGTCATATAATAGAAGGCGGCGCAGTTTAACTACCGAAGACTGTGATGCAATATCTTATAGTATTTCTTTTTAAATAAGGGCATCATCAAAAGAGTAGATAAAAACAGTTGTCTGATACGTCACTTAATATGTAAAGTGCAGCAACGAGATTGAAAATCTCAATGCCTAGAGATAACTTATTGAATTGTACAGATACCACAAGGTCTATAAATGCTAGTATCTTGCACGGCTCTTATTTCAATTTGACTCTTGCTTTCAGCGTTTATATATGTCCGCTCAGAGAAAAGCACTTGCTTTCCCACTGATTCATTTTTCAAGCCAATTCAATGAAATTCAGGTTTTAAAAAAAAACAAAAAAAAACAGCGGATCACCAATACTGATTCGTCGCTTCTTTTTAAATATTCACTTTTTCTCCCGTGCATAACTGCTGTTAAGATATGGTGTCCAGGCTGCTATATCAATTATTATACATGATCCCTGGAACCCAGCATAGGGTGAAAAAAACGGCTGATCCATTGGTACAAAGACTAGGGCATTTTCTCTAGGAAATCGGATATTATAAGTTTAATAATCTCCCTTTAGTGTTGCATTGATCTTATTTTCCATTGCTAAATACTCAATGGCCATTATAATCTCTCGTCCACACCTACCGTTCACTGATACAGCAAACGTCTACAAAAAGCGGGTATTACTCTCCACGTTAAAAAACGACCCTGGTGTCTAACTCTGTCCCGTGGGGAGGCATTGTAAATAGGTACTATAAACATGAAACTATAAACAAATTATAACAGTAGGAGAGTCGTATTATCAATTAGGATCGCTGAGCATTGTAATAGACCATTGACTAAATCTGGCAACTATTCAGGCGAAATAATTTATTCTTTTTCTGTATTAATATGCGCTCTTTTTTAACATGGCAAGTGGCAATAATATTGCCGTTTTTTTTATTTTAATGCTAACAAGTTCTTGTTCAACCTTCTTCCTAAATAATGTCATTTTTTCTAATCATCAAAGTGGTCGTCTCTCCGTTAACCTGACAAACTCATTAACCCTTGTTGTCGAGTTGCCTTTGTGCATTGACGAGCGGTTACTCATTAAGAAAAAATGAATTGAAAAATGCTTGATTTTTTGTAAACCATATCGAGAAGACATGAATTGGACTCCCTTGTAGTTATTTTTAATTAGCCATTTTTTTCAATGTGAAGAATATCTCACACAATTACACAAAAGATTTATTTCTTAATTATGAGTGAATTCATTGAAGTTAAACTTTACATTACTCTTTGCTGATTGTTTTCCTCGCCGTTAATTGTATTATAATTTTGACACAATGCCCTCGAGGATTAAATGCACATCTTAAATGCCGAATAAATTCACATCACTATCTATATCCAGAATGCAAGCTCTGTGTGTGTGTGATTGCGTTCCCTGCAGACTCCAAACAGGCTGGGATATTTTTAAAATTCATATACATGTAGCTTATATGTTTGGTAGTGTTCTAAGATAGGTCTTATATCGAATTATCTCGGATAAGTATCAAAGATCGAGAATCGAAGTAATCCGATTAAAGAAGACGCAGTTTAATTCTTGCCAACGCAAACACGTTTATACAAATTAACATCACAGGTGCATTTGAGAAGTTTTATCGCTGAGAAAACACGGTTGTGCGTTGAAAATTTAATTCACAGTTCGGTGTACAATTGAACCCTTCTACTTGACTTTTTTTCATTTTAAATGTTAATCCACGTTATTATATCAATATAATTTCATAAAATCAACAGTAGGCTCTTTAAAATGCAATGTAGACTACAATGAACTGTGGAATAAGGCACTACAGGGAGGCATATAACCTTTTCATTCGGAGCACTGTGATGAGTTCCTGACTAGAGCAGGTAATCGATTCATTTGATTGACGAATGAGCGAATTAACTGATGTAAATGACAATGAAAGTATTAGAAGTTTCGAACTTTCCTTGACCCGCATTCAACCCCGAGCAATATCCTAGACTACGGACTTGTACAACAAACCATGAAACTATTGCACCTAAAATTCCTCTCAAAACTGAAAAATACTGCTGGTTGTATACTAAGTACCCCCTATAGATACTTTACCTCCAAGATGACTGCATCGTCTGTTTTGCATGACAAACCTTTTTATTTTTTACTTAAATTCTCTTTCTCCTGATCACTAACAAATCAAACTGCTCTATTTCTCAAGTTGCCACTAAACCTAATCCGTTTCACGTAACTTAGAGAGGTCCTTGCTCTCCGTCCTTGACCCTAACAGACTCGAAAATCGATACCCATTAACAACCAAAATTTCCTAGGTATGCCCCTGATTAAAACTCCTAACCCATAACCAAGCTTCTAAGTAAATACTTACTAGCCATAGTCCTATACATTGACTTAAAGTAATCTATAATGAACAGCAACCATTAATATCTCTTTATTAAGAGATAGTATTGCAATAATCATTACACAAACTAAACCGGTACTCATTGAAATAAAAACTTCCGGATATTAAGAGAAAGGCGAAGTCATTCTCCTTCGTTGTAGTCTAAAGGCAACTTGCTCAAAGTGTCTAAAATTCCATGCATTCGTATACATTACTACTTATCCATCCATCTATATTTAACTATATTTACAACATATGCAATAACCTATATCTATCAGGTATAACTGTACTCCACATCAAATGTTCTCTTGTATCTATACTGAGCATATCTTATCTTTCAGTCTTACTAAATATTCGGTTTGGGCACCAAATCAGAATTTCTAATAATAAGTAAATCATACCCTAACACTTTATCCTTATCCGAAACCTACTAAACCATATCTAATCATCCATTCCTAAACTTACAAAACTATATCTAACCATACATTAACTCGTTTCTCTCAATCCAATACTGTAGCAAATTTAGCTGCTTTCACAGCACGAATTTTTACCTATACCCTCTCCCAGTAACAATGGAAATGGAAGCATAGTAATGCCTTTTTTTAACCAGGTTACCTACTAAAACCAGCCCATATATCTATTTACCAAATTACACATGACTCAAAACTTACTGTTTTTACCCGTACTATATTTGCACTCGAATCTCATGCCCTGCTATCATCTAAAATATAGCTTGGGCACAACTCGTAGTTCAATTCTTAACACCTACTCACACTCTAATATTATACTAGACCCAAGCTCACATGAATAAAAAATAAATAAATAAATAAATAAAAATAAAAGGAAAAAATAAAAAATATATATATACAAAAGAGAAAGCCTCAAACCACATTATCTCCTCCTAACAAGCCTCCTTACAATCATAGTTGCTTACACTGCATGAGCTCTACTCAACCTCTTTATCCAGTAACAATGAAATAACAATGTCCCTAATCCACTTTGAGGAGTGTAACCATTTTAGCAGATATAACCTCTACAAACTAACCCAATAACATTATCTAACCACGCGGGGTCGCAGAAATACCTGGATTAGAACCCAGGCGCGGAGCAAACCCTCTCAGTGGTGACGGACCCAGTAGATCTTTCCAGATCATCCGTCTAGGAGAAGGAAAACTCTGAAACCAAACCAAAGAGGAGGGAGGCCTCTTCAGTCTTGGATGACAACCTTCCTAGAACTGGTGACTCAATCAAATTACCGGTCTGCAAACCTAAAATGCTTAAGGAGTAGATAGGTCCTGCCTATCGCCCGGCTTCCATACTCCTTCTTTGCCTATTAGTCAGGCGCAGAGATAATATCACAGTGATTCGACAGAAACACCCAGTGGTAGATCTTGTTTCTTGTCTAGGGCAATGAACGCCGTTTCCCCACTCCCGACACACCCCACCCCTAAAGCTGGGCACTTGAGAATGCTTGAGTACCACATATGCCTGAGCAACTAGATTGGGTTGACCTTCCTCCGATGGGTTGAGGGTACCGGATTGACAGTTACTGGCTGCTGTTTCCGACTGGTAGTACAGGAGCCCTAACTCTTTGGTAGCGCTTAGAGCGGCTGCTCCATCAACAGTTGAATAATATCGGGATGTTTGCAGTGCCATGGCGCGCACGGAAAGGGACCCTGCACTCATCCCCGGTGGGCTTTCCTGAGGCCACAGTCCTAGTTGATGGAGGGTCAGCTGATGGTCTACTTGTGATGCATGTGTGATATTCTGCATAACCTCCTGTTCGGCTTCCCCTAACCCAACTGAAACTCGTTAAAAAACACATGATGACAGTACAATCTAAAAATAAGCTTAAACCAGGCTTAGGGTCAAACAAATCCAACTTGCCTCCTCCCTTGAGGCTTGCATTCACAAATATCCGTGGGCTTAGAACTAATTTAGCTGATGTTGAAACATTACTCCTAACAAATACCCCGGATATCTTAGCACTAAGTGAGACTAACCTACACTCCTCCATCCCCTCTAACTACTTTAACATGCCTGGATATCTCCCACTCTGCTGTAAGGACTCTGACAGACATATGCACGGACTTGGAGTTTACATTCGTAATACCCTTCCCTTGACTAGAGAAACAAACCTAGAAACGGATGATCAAGCCTTTATGTGCTTTAGACTAATCATGCAACACAACATTAGCTACTTTTACTTTCTCTACCGCTCTCCCTCGACCCAAGACTGCACCATAATAAACAAAGTATCTGACAGCATAGACACAGCACTCTCCTTCGACACTAGCGCACAAGTACATGTATTTGGCGACTTTAATGTCCATCACAAAAACTGGCTTGGATTCTCTACTTACACAGATGCAGCAGGCAGCGCAACTCATAGCTTCTCTGTATCTCACTCCCTAGCGCAAATTGTTACTTTTCCAACCCGCTTCCCTGATCAGGAAGAACAACACGCATCACTATTAGATCTGTTTTTGACCACAGTTTCTGATGATTGTGTAACAAAAGCCGACAGCCCACTTGGGAACGCTGATCATGCGGTGATAATGGTTGAAATCGCCCTAAACTCTAGACCCAAAACTGAAGAGCCAATGCTCAAAACAACGAGATATTATAAAAAGGCTGACTGGGAAGCTATCAGAGATCTTATCAGAGACGCCCCATGGGGAAATATTTTTCTCTTCCTGCTGAACAGTGTGCAACCGAGACCACTGAATGGTTCAAAACTGCAATCGAAGCGCATGTTCCCATGCGGAAATTCTATAGCAAGCCCCACTCTCCCCAATGGTTTACTTCGACTTGCGCAACTGCCATTGCTCAAAGGCAGCGTGCATTCCGCAGGTTTAATCGACATAAGTCCAGTTCAAACAGACAGAAGTACATAGAAGCTAGAAGTAACGTTAAGAAAGAAATAGCGACAGCTAAGAGGGAATTTACGGAAACCACGAAAAAACGCATCGAAGCACAAAAACTAGGAACTCGTGACTTCTGGAAAATCTACAACAGTGTAGTAAATAATGGGCAATCAACAATTCCCCCACTAACCAACAATCACGAGGTTCTTTGCTCAGCAACCGAGAAGGCTAACATGCTTGCCAGTCGGTTTGCCTCAAACTCCACACTGGACCCTCTAAACCACCCCCTACCTCAATTTCCTATGCGGACAGACGCCACGCTAGACGACCTGAAAATCACATCTGCTCAGGTGCATGCTATCATAAAAAACCTTAACACTTCCAAAGCATGTGGACCCGACCTCATCCCAGCTGTGCTATTAAAAAGTGCTCAGCCGAAGTAGCTCCAGTTCTCTCCAAACTCTACAACAAATGCCTTAATGAATCTTGCTTTCCGAGCTGTTGGAAAACTGCTTCTGTAGTACCAGTATTCAAGAATTCTGGCGAAAGGACTGACCCATCAAATTATCGCCCTATTAGCCTCCTCCCACTTTTTGCCAAAATATTTGAGACCTTAATTAACCATGCTCTAGTCCAGCACCTTACAGATGCTAAACTTCTGACCGACCGTCAATATGGATTTAGACAAGCCTGTTCCACGGCAGACATCCTCACTGTAATCTCTGAACGCATATACCATTCACTGGACAAAGCGGGAGAGGGAAGAGAAGTAGCTCTAGATATATCTAAGGCTTTTGACAGGGTATGGCATGAGGGTCTCCTCAGGAAAATTAGATCTTACGGTATCACTGGTAGAATACTTAACGTAATTAAATCCTTCTTAGATAAGAGAAAAATCCAGGTTGTCCTCGACGGTCGTACATCTAAACAATATGATATAAATGCGGGAGTGCCCCAAGGATCTATCCTGGGACCTCTGCTGTTCCTGATATTCATAAATGACCTCCCCGACAAGATTGCCTCTGAGATGGGGATATATGCTGATGACACCACACTCTATAGCAGGCACGACAGGAAAACAAATGAACATATATCTAAAGTAATGGCATAAACACTAGAGGATGACCTCCAATCATTAGTGGAATGGGGACAAAAATGTATGGTAACGTTCAATGCCACCAAGACAAAACTGGTTTCATTCAATAATTACAAGAAACCTTCTCTACCACCTATAGCAATGGCCAACGACTCTTTATCTGAGAGTACGTCTCTCAAGCTCCTTGGCCTAACGTTCACTGGAAACATGAGTTGGAACAGTTACATCGAGGGCATTGCCAGGGCCGCTGCAAGGAAGGTGGGCTCTCTCTACCGTGCTAGAAAACTTTTAACACCCGAAAGTATCTTGTACCTCTATAAGGCCACTATTCGCCCATGTATGGAGTATTGCTGTCATATTTGGGCCGGTGCATCGGCTACTAGTCTCTCGCTCCTTGACAGGGTTCAAAAGAGAGTCGCAAATCTGATAGGCCCTAAACTGGCATCAAAACTTCAGCCTCTGTCCCATCGTCGAAACGTTGCATCCCTCTGCCTGTTCTACAAGTACTATAATGGTGAATGCTCTGAAGAACTGCAAGCACTTGTGCCCCCACGACGTGAACACCCTCGACAGACCCGACAAGCTGCAAAATCCCACCCCCACACTGTAGAGATCCCTAGATGTAAAAGATCCTTCTACTCCAGTAGTTTCTTCCCCAGAACTGCTAGACTTTGGAATTCCATTCCGGGTCACTGCTTCCCCAACTGTACTGACATGCATAAGTTCAAGTGTAACGTGAACCAACATCTCGCTGCCCTAATCCCTACATAGTACCCCAGTAGATGTTTCCCCTGATAGTAGCCCCCTACACCAAAGTGGCGATGTGCCTTGTTTGGGGTGAAAATGTAATTAAAAAAAATCCGCTCTTCCTGCTAATATGCGAATATTTCTTTTTACAAAGTAAATGTTCATCCTGATTCATATTTTTGAAATGCGATTTGATAATATATGTTAATTTTAATAAATCGAACTATCATTCTTGTCGCGGTTGTTAAGTCAACTATATTTCGGCCGATGCAGTCGCTTTATTCTTTATTGTGGTCATGATGAAATCATCCCATGCATTACCTCTTGAGGTGATGTATTTTTTCCGTTTTCAGTAGATTATCCGCTCAGCAATTATCTTTTCATTTGAGAAAATTGTAGTTTATCTTATGTTACTAGGATGATTCATTTCTAGATATTCCCCATTTCATTTGATTGGTTGATTGGTTGTTTTTGTTTTACGGCATATCAACCCTTTTTCAGGTTATTTAATGCCGAATCTAGTGATTTTGTAGAAAACGTTTTTTAATATAATATTTTTTTCAAGTCGGTTTCTATTTAACCAATAGTTGGGGACCCTAAAAGGTTCTACCATTCCAGGTCAGAGTGGGCCTGGGAGCAATGACAATTATGAGGTGGATCCACACTCCCCCAAAACCCGCAAGATGGGGGCCTCACCATATAGTTTAATGTCATATCCAGGACACCCTTTCATTTGAAAATTCACCGTTAAAATTACCTCGATATAGAACTCAGAATTAGAAGTCAACACTTTATGCAATTTATGACGGTAGGTTGTTCTCATTCTGTAAGCTTTAACCGGGTAGAATTTATTCTAAATTTCAATTATTGTCGCTTGTATTATCCTCACTTTTTACTAGCGTTCACCAAGCGTAAAATGATTCAGTTGAAGTTAATAAGAAGGCACATCGGTCAAAACGTATCGAATATAACACTGAAGATACGTTTAGTCAGTATCAATAAAATAACAAAATATAATTGCATATTAATTTCAGCTGAAGGGTTGTTCCGAGCACAATACGTTTATTTATTCAGATTAGAATTCCGTGAATCATATTAATTTGTTTTAAAAATATCTTCATCTTATGTAAATCATTTGTCAAAAAACGTACAAAAAAATGGTTTTAAACGTTTTTACTTTTAAATAAAACTTTCCATATTCCAGTACTTTAAATATAATTTCACTTATTTAAATAGTTTTGCCAAAATTTTAGCAATCGATAATATGTTAAACTTGCGTATTAAGCTTGGCTTGCGCAATTGCAAACAGATTTTATTCTTTTATTTTTAATGAAAATATGATTGGTTTAACTTAGCTTCTTAGCTTCTTAAATCAAGATTATATATATATATATATATATATATATATATATATATATATGCGTGTGTGTATGTGTGTGTGCAGGTGTATTTGTGTGTGTGTGTGTCATTGCAACCTCTTTTCCAGAGAAGGGACGTTGGGAGCCTGTCTTTGTTTTATTATTATTTCCATGGAAAGTGCTCATCTGAGCTCCTATTTCTGGCCCCCCTCACCAATCTTTCACGAAAAACAGCCGTATAGCTGAAACTACTGTCAATAATTTTCCCCAATTTTTGTCCTTTGCCTTAGTCAAAATATAGATTCTATGAACAAAGCTACTTTCTAAGAATTGCACGCCTGGTTATCTCTCTTCTGTTTGCCTGTCTCCAAGCTGACTATTACTTGGTTGTCTTTAAGCCCAACGTAAACAAATTCTTGAGGAATCGCCCCCTTAAGTAAGCCAAGCTACAAAATTTCCATTAATAACGATTACTAGGATATTATCACATTGGTTACTGAACACTCAATAACACTTATCCTTGAGTGGCCTTGATAAGTAGTGATTCCTATGTAAAAAAACGGTAGTGTTTGAATATATGGTTAAGTGGCAGTTTTAGTCATTTAGAATTGCCTTAACGCTTCACCGCTCACTCCAATTTCGACCAAATTTCGTACATTTATTACAGTTTATATATCACCTTCTCAGCTATATTGTAAAATTTGGTTTCAATTTTCGTTCAGTAAAACAAAAGTTATGATGAATTACTGGTTTTCAAAATCGTAAAAATATAAGAAGGTGAGCGACGTTTTTTATGACTGGTTTCCACAGCAAACATGTTGCATCAGCGACAACTGTTGCTACCAATTAACCACTCTAGCAAAAAGATACGTAACAAGTGAAACAGAGAGAATAAAAGATTGAAAGGGAGATAATTGGCGGGATTTTATTGAAAGCAGAGGAGGGTCCTTTATTGTTATTACATATGTGTATTATGTTTGTGGGTGCAAAAGAATAAGGCTGAAATTAAACAAATAAGTTATATTACCGGAAGTCTAGAAAAATAGTGGATTGCAATAGAAAAATGCGAGCATGAGAAGTAATATGGTAAAGCGTAAACAGGGAAAAGAACAGGAAAGATATTCTAGTAAAAAATATAATAAATTTATAACTTAAAATTTTGCAGCATTAAGAATTGATTGCATAATATCAAATTGAATTTTAAAAGAATGTTAATGCTGTAATATTTTAAGTTATAAATGCATTATATTTTTCCTAGAATATCTGGTCCTTTTGCTTTTCCACGTTTAAGCTTAACAATATTATATTTCATGCTCGCATTTTTCTATTGCAATATATATATATATATATATATATATATATATATATATATATATATATATATATGGTAAAATCGCTAAATACCGTAAAAAATAAATCTGTGTACGCACTAATAATGCTGTTGTTGAATATTATTACATTACATGAGAGGACATTTGGTGTTAAAGCACCTTATCTCCAGAAATAGTTTTTATGTGTTAAATTTCCGTAAATGTGAAAGTAACCAATAACGTTGCTGAGTTGATAGCGAGAAAATAATTTTATGTAAGCATTAAACATGTGTTTTGTTGTTTAATGAGGAGTAACTTCGAGTCTAAACTTATTTAATTTCACGCATCTGAACTCAAGTAACACACTTTTTGTATTCTTAAATGAACCTTTGTCAAGGAAATTGATTTTTTATCAGATGGAACAGATCACCTATCACTGTGGCGCCGGTTCTTTTACAAATCCAAAATTTGTTTTTATATAAAAATGTATTCATTTATTAAAAGAAACTTCACTTATTATGGTCTCTTGAACCATTGCATAATTTGGAATTTATATACATAGTGCAAAGTTTTGTTGAAAATTTAAAGACTCACGTTTTCTTTTTATAACCTTCGTTTATTTCCTGGATTTTTTTCCATTACAGCTGTTTCATTGCAGGTGAGATCACCCTCATGGTATCATTTTTTATATCCAGGATTACCTCCCTTGCCTTTTTTTTTACTAATCTGCTCTAGTGCGTGCAATTACATATCTGTTTTTGTGCAAACACCCATGGATTACATCTAGTCGTTTGTTTAATAATTTTTCTTTTGGTATTAGTTTATGGTAAGATTCTAATATCCGTAGGTTGCATCTTTTCTATTTGCTAGGTTTATATTTTCCCCCTTATCAGTGATACAATGAGAGTAACCTCCCCTGCATCTGGTAATATAATACAAATTCAAACACAAAGCAAAAAACAATATTAAAATAAACACGCATAAATATAGGAATAAAATTATATATAATTATATGATAAATGTAAAAAAAACAAATAGGAGAAAAGGGAAAATTAAAACAAAAATAAATAATTAATAAATAAAAAATAGATATACGAAAGTACGAGTAAAACGGAAAATTATCTTTACATAACACCAAAAGATGGTAGAAGTGAGGAAGCATGGCTTTGGAAATCTTTTTACCTGAATACGATGTCCAGTATGTTAAAAATATACCTTTTGTTGTAAAAATCCTAAGGATAAATATCCGAAGAAGTTGGTGGGGACAAGATATTTTTATGGAAACATAAATCGTAAAATTGCCAACTCACTAATGAAAAAGCTGTAATGGAAAAATCCAGGAAATAAACAAAGGTTATAAAAAGACAACGTGAGTCTTGGAATTTTATATATGCTATGCCCCTATTTAATAGACACATTGAGCTTACCCCCAAATTAACGGCGACTGGTTTTAAAATAACAATCTAGACCCATTAAACGAAAACGGTATACATTCAAAGGAACGACATTTAAAAACAAATGTAAAACATTTATATATATATATATATATATATATATATATATATATATATATATATATATATACTTCTTAGAATGTTTTAGCATATCTGTCTGAATTCGAAATTACACTGAATCATCTATCATTGTATTATTGTACATTCTTTCGCCATTCCATAAAGGCAAGAGCAGTGATTTATCTGGCCTGTCTCATGATACCACCTCCTTAGACATTAATTCCTAATTTTACTGATTGGAGCATTTGTTCCTTTATCAGATTAATATCATCAAAGGAATTGATTCTTTGCACGTCAACAAGAAAGTGTAACAGTTCTCTGTTTATTGACAAAATCCACTTGCTATAGTATTTATACACACTAGCAAAAGTATGTGAGCTAATGGATCACATTATTCTTTGTTTATTGCTAATAGATATTAGTACCTATCTGTCTGAAGCAGAAACAATTCTATTACTGTTTACATGGGATTGCCTCTCAGTTACTACCGGCTCTTTTTGATGGGGGAGTGAGACAGATAGTGTAGTATAACAACAACAACAACAGTAACAACAACAAAACTACAACAACATCATCAATAATAATAATAATGATGATGATGATAATAATAATAATAATAATAATAATAATAATAATAATAATAATAATAATAATAATAATAATAATAGGAGAACTAGGAACAATCCCCCAAAATATTGAAAAAAGAATGGGAGAAATGTGAACCAAAGAAGTGACTGGAAAGATACAACGAACAACAATCATGGAAACAGCGGAAATTTTAAAAAAACCCTTGAATATGGAAACTAACACACAGGAGCAATAAGTGCGGCCAGAAAAAATGCTGCAATGGAAAAACATGAAACGCTACATGGAACCAAAAACACTGAAACCGCATATCTGTAATTTCTCTAACCCAACCCTACACCCATTACCACATTACTGCCACCCAAAAAAGAGCGAGACCAAATAACCAAGTAAAGTCAAGGTGGACAGACCGATGAACTGACCAGACCTCAGGCGAATAAGTGCGAAGAGAACTAGGGAGTTTTATTGCCACTCAAATCCAGGAAAGACCAATAGCTGCTGCTAAGGAGAACTCAATGGCAAGCATCTGTTGCGATAATGCAAATTTATTTTCAAATGTTATCGAAATGGGTGAAGAGTACTGGAAACCTGGGGGGACTTGTTGTCACCTAGCTTCCGGAGACCACTACGGACTGTTTTAAGGGAAAGATCTCTGAGGACCTTTGTGAAAGCTCTTGTGAGCCAATAATAATAATGTGACACGACGGTTCGGTCAATAGTATGACCGGTTCGCGTGGTCCGTACACGTCTTGAAACGGCACTAGATTGTAACAATAGGATATGCAAATATGAGAATCAGTAGCTTAGACGTCACTTTGTCACAGTTGAGAAATAAAGGCATATCTGGATTTTTTTTGTGTTCTTACTCATGTTCACCCTTTAAAAAGCATATGGCCACTTGGACGAAAAGCGCTACTATTTGGGGTCATGTCTAGAAAAGATTAGCAAGATATTGGTTCATGTTACATTTAAACTTCTGCATACCAGTACAGCCAGGGAAGCAGGTAGCAGAAAGGGAATTCCAATGTCTAGCTGTTCGAGGGAATAAACTATTAGAATAGAAATCTTTCTGGCATTTAGGGGCAACAATAGTGAAGGAGCGAGATCTTATTGCGAAGCGGGTTTGTCCGGGATATGTACGTCGAAAGGTTACACATGAAACAAGTTCATCAGAGCACATTCCATTGACATATTTGTAAAACAGGCAAAGTGATGCGACATTGCGGCGATGAGACAGGGGCTGGAGCTTTACTGATAAAGTGGGACCGATTAGATTTACCACTCTTTTTTTATGTTATCTAAGAGGGAGAGACTAGTGGTAGATGCAGCAGATCAGATGTAACAATAATACTCCATGCATGGCCGAATCGTAGTAAAGATACAGGACACTCTTAGGCGTTAGTAATCGATAGAGGGAACCCGCCTTCTGTGTAGCAGCTTTAGCAATGTCCTCTATGTATTTGTTCTAGGTAATATTGCCCGCAAATGTTAGGCAGATGAGTTTGTAGGTAGAATTATCAGGTAGGGTATTATTTCTCATTAATATAGGGCGTTGCGGAGGCGTCTTGTAATTGTTAAAGAGGAGCAGCTTAGCGGGAGAAAAAATATTCAAAGTTCCCCAAAGAGAAACAATGCGTTTGATGTTTCTTTTTGCCGGCACAAAGAAGGTTGACGCACCGCGATAGAGACGGCCTCCACAATCTTTAAATGGTTTTTGGAGTCCGCTCTATGTAGCACGGGTTGTCAACCAAATGCTGGCCAATAGCAGAGTCCAAGGCTGCAGAAGGAGGGAACTTTTGAATATTTTTTCTCCCGCTTTTTTTTTCTCCCTCGTTGTGCCAACATTTGTAATCGTTTTTTAAACGTAAATAAATTTAATTAATGTCCCCGCACATTAAATAAGTTCCCCAGTAGAACTCTTTATTTTCGTTACGATATTATTTAGATTATTATCGATTTACTCCTGAAGAGATGATAGCCGAAAGAGCTCTCGAGAAACTTCTGCCTAGTATTTTATTTAAAACCATATACAAATTCTGTACCTCTAAACATTTATATATATATATATATATATATATATATAGTTTATTTTTTATATAAATATATTATAATATGTTACAAATACAATTAAAGCAATCAGCAATCAATTTGGTATTAGAAGCTACTTAGCTATTCCTAACTAGTGCTGAGGGAAGGGGAGATGCCCCCTCTCTTTTACAGAGAGCAAAGTAATTCACGTGTCACCTCCTGGTTTTCAGCAATCAAATTCCCCTTTTCAGTGTATAGCTCCGCGAGACCACACTCCGGCTGTGGTGGTGAGGAAGAACACAACAACAAAAAATAGTAAATTGTGCCACATTCCTCTGAGATTCATAAGTAATAATAAATTTCAGAACTCTTTGATTTTTTTTCCGTTAACCAGCCGTCTGCGGTCAATGTTCCCATGTCCCTCTTTCCATCAGTGAAGCAATTCCTTTTTTCGTACAGGGTTCTGTGGTCGGCTGGTACGCTACTTCAAATACCAAAAGGGTTATCATCCTCGCCCTCCATCGGGGCAGAAAAAAAGACGAAGGCATTTTAACCACTTTCTAACATAAAAGACCTTACAACCGCAGGTCCTGTTATGATTTCAGTTACTGGATTTACGCATCATTGCTACCAGTATAATTTATTTTTATCAGGCCTGGGTTACGTTATTTCATGTCGGGCAAGATGATCATACTGACCTTCATATATTTCAATTTATTCTGTACCAACTTTGATTACGCCCTCTTCTGGACCATAAGTTTAATTTATTTTGTATCAACTGCGATTCTCAGTCACCAATAAATAAACTTGCCCAAATAATTGTTCCCTCAAAATATTAAAGAAATTCTGGAAACTTACATGAGTTTGTAACTGCCTTGGACTATGTCTTGGACAGCATCTTGCTTAAACAGATCCGGCTCCCCAATATTGGTTAAAATATTTCCCAGGAGCGACTAGCGGCAGAACAGGTGTGTTGTTATGTGTATATGTATCTATTAAGTTGGTGCAAAGCAATATCGTTTTCTCACATCTGTTACTCTTATATAGGATTTCTGAATTAATTCATTGGTATATCTAGCCATGTTATATATCATTTTGAAACGTGTTTTTTGCTCTATCGAACCGTGTTATTTGTTACTGTGCTCAACCTATTCCTTGCTTTTTGCAGACTTTTCGACAGCATTGACAAACTTCAAATCCACACCATTTTCTTGTTCCAGTTGAAAGTAGACAGAAAAGCTGGGGAGACAGCACGTGATATCAATGATGCGTTTGGCTCCGTAACCACTACGAGTTCTTCAAGAAATTTCGCAATGGTGACGAGAGCCTTGACGATGAAGACGGTCGCGACCGGCAAACTTCATTTGATAACGAACATTTGAAAGACTCAATTGAAGCCAATCCTCGAAAAACCACACAAGAAGTTGCTGTTAAACTTTTTCCATGCTTAATTCGTAGTATAACGATTTAGATGAAGGAAAACATTATTTAAGTATGATACTTAATGTAATCAGCCATAATAAGGCACTCAAAAAATAAAAATATTTTTTTTTAAATAAATAAAAAATTTAAAGTGACCCCCTTCGCACTCTGTCATTTCCTTTTCGGACACCTATTCCGGGTGTGACTTTACCTAGTTATAAAGTCTATTAGGATGCGGGGCTTCTAGGTCTTAGTCAACAATTCATCAATTTGTACAATTGTCTGTTAACTAACATCGTTAAATAAGTAGTTAAGCTCTGTCCATTGCAACGGCTTTCACACTATCTTTTGTCAAATTATCCAACCGCTTTACAAACGTGTTTCTTTTTACGATAGAGAGTAAAAGAACTTAAGTAGTATACTTAGTATGTACAATTCGTACATACTAAAATATGACGCCTTGCTGCCTATATCTAATCGCATATACTGAATCCTCAACAGCTCACAACTTACTTTCAATATCCTCGTGCTGTTAATTTCTAAATTTTATCACTAATATATTTTCGGCCCTGGATATGACCTTAAACTATATCATATGGTGAGGCTCCAGCTTGCGAGCCTTGGGGAGAGTGGAGCCACCCTTCAATTGCCATTGCTCTCAGGTCCTCTCTGACCCGAAGTGGTAGTACCTGTTAGGGTCCCAACTATAGCTTAAATAGAAACTGACTTTAAAAAGAATATATATTCTAATAAAAAATTGTTCTTCAAAATCACTGGATTCGGCATTAAAAATAACCTGAAAAGGGTTGATATGCAGTAAAACAAAAACGAACAAACAAACTAACCTATTTTCTGAATGATAGATTTCCTGATCAGCCCAACATCTAGTGATCATGCATCTAATCCTTATTTAATTCCTTATATTACTTTGAATTTTACCTTAAACTTTCATTCTATCCTCATTCTAAGATGAACACCTTAACTTATTAAACTGCTTTAAAAACGAAATCAGACAGAAGCAGTAACAATATCAGAGACTCCCTCTATGTGTTTTGTGCCTGACCTAGTTTATGGACTAGAGCCATAAATCACGACACTACGTACCTATGATATTTCTCCAAACTGTAAAATTACCGCTGCTAGTATGCTACATATATCCTATAGATACTTTACCTCTAAGACGACTGCCTTTTTCTGTTTTGTATGACAATCTTTTTAACTGTACCCTAAACTCTATCCCCTAACAAGAAATTATACTGTACTGTTATAATCCTCTCTACTGATAACTAACCAACTGATCTATTTCCCAAGCTGCCATTAAATCTAATCCATTGCACGTAACTTAGAGGGTTGTTATCTCTCAACCCTTATCCTTTTCGTAATCGATACATATTAACACCATAAGATTTTGTCTAAGGCATACTTTAGAATATACCTTTATTTCATAGCAAAGCTTTAACGTAATTACTTACTAGCCATAGGCTTATACATAGATTTACAGTGATATATAAGGAACAGCAACCTTTAATCTATTTCCTTTTGCTAGGAGATAGTATTGCAATAATTAATACCTGCCCTGAACCGATACTCATTGTTATGCAAAATACAAACTTCGGGATTTTAAAAGACAGGCGAGGCTATCTTTCCCCGTTAGAAATCTAAAGACAACAAACATACTTAATGCCTTAAGTTCCATACATCTTATCTTTTATTCGTATTAAATACTCAGTTTGAGCACCAACTTTTGAATCATATTTAATATGTTATCCTATTCCGAAACTGACATAAACTATATATAACAATATATTAATTCCTTTCCTTCCCTCAAACCAATCCAAATAAAGTGGCTTCCGTCTGGAAGAAGGAAAACTCTGATGCTAAACCTAGGGAAGGGAAGCCTCTTGAGTCCCGGACGACAAACCTCTTGAGCTGGTGACTTAAATAAATTACCGGTTGGCAAACCTAAACTGCTTAAGGAGGAGATAGGGTCTGTCTATCGCCCGGCTTTTGTAGTCCTTTTTTGCCTCATAGCCAGGCGAAGAGGTGCTATCATAGGGACTCGACAGAATCACCCAGTGGTTAACCTTGGTTCCTGACTAGGGCAATGAACGCCACATCCCATCCCCCTAAACTGGACACTGCGCGGATGTTTCAGTGCCATATATGCCGGTACACTTAAACTGGGCTGACTTTTGTCTAATGGGTTGAGGGTACCGGATTGACAGTTCCTAACTGCTGTTTCCTACTGATAGTGCAGGATCCCTAACTCTTTAATAGCCCTTGGAGTGACTGCTCTATCAACAGTTGTATAATATCGGGATGATTGTAGTGCCATGTCGCGCATGCAAATAGACCCTGCACTCATCCCCGGTGGCCTTTCCTGAGGCCACAATCCTGGAGGTAAGAACAGCTAATGGGCTACTTGTATTGCATATCTGATATTCTGCACAACTCACTCTAACTGAAACTTTAAAATTAAATAAAATGGAATGACAGCACAAGCAAAATTTACATTAAATCCAAGACCGGATCGAAAGAAAACCAAACTGCCTCCTCCCTTGAGGCTTGCATTTACGAATATCCGCGGGCTTAGAACTAAGATGATGTGAAATCCTTTCTCATATTAAACGCCCCGGATATCTTACCATTAAATGAAACTAACTTACTGTAGAGTCGAAGAAAATGAAGGGAGGAAGCGCCCACGTGTCTGCGCGTCATGCCTTACCTTGGAACACTCCTACGGTGTGCGTACGTGCATGGCTGAAAACATGAAAGAAATTCCAAAATATCGCCGTCCTCATCTTGTAGATTGTGCGATCATCACTGGGCCCCACGTGACCGTTATTTGGCTGCTGATTGGCCGAGGACGAACGCCGAAAGGATAAAGGGAGTGTGTTTGGAACATGGGGGCGTCTTTTTCTAGGATCGACGTCAGTGTGATCGTATCGGTGAACTGCTGCAGCTTTAAGAGCACTTTAGTGTGTGTGTGATTTTTTGGGACTTGCTCGTCTGCTGACTTTAAAGGACTTTCTTTTCTGCTGATTCTACAGGACCTGCCCTTCTGCAGAACTTGGAACAAAACTTCAAGCCTTTTCTTTCTTTTCACACGTAGTCGCCTAAAAAGTAGAATCCGACTTACTATGAAACGGCTTTATCATTTTAACAGGGCTGGTTATCTCCCACTCTACCGTTAGGACTCGGAGAGACATATGCATGGGCTTGGCGTCTATATTTGTAACACCGCCCTCCCTCTGACTAGAGAAACCAAACTAGAATCAAACGATCAGGTCTTTATGTTCTTTAGGCTAAACATGCAACATAATATTAGCTACTTGTATTTTCTCTACCGCTCCCCCTCAAGCCAGGACTGTACCCTAATAAACATGTCTCTAACAGCATAGATATATCACTCTCCCTCGATACTAGCGGTCAAGTACATGTATTTGGTGACTTTAGTGTCCACCACAGAAACTGGCCTGGATTCCCCTTACATAGACGTAGCTGGTAGAACAACACATAGCTTCTCTATATCTCGTTCCCTATCACATACGGTTACATTTCAGATACGTTTCCCAGACCAGCAAGATAAACATGCCTCAATTATAGTTCCCAATGATTGTCCAACAAACGCCCAAGCCCACTCGGAAATTCTGATTACGCTGTGATAATGGTAGAAATCGAAGCACCTATTCCAACACCCCCCACTCTCCCCAATGGTGGTATTTCCATTTGTGCAGTTACTATTGCTCAATGGCAGCATGCGTACCGCAGATTCAATCGACATAAGGCCAGTTCAAACAGACAGACGTATATAGAAGCTAGAAGTAATTGAAGGAGAAAAATAGCGACAGCTAAGGCAGAATACACTGAAACCACCAGAAAACGCAACGAAGCTCAGAAATTAGGAACCCGCGTTTTTGGAAAATCTACAACAGCGTAGTAAATAATGGGCAGTCAACGATTCCCCCACTATCAAACAGTCACGAAGTTGCTTGCACGGCAACCGACCAGGCTAACATGCTTGCCAGACGGTTTGTCTCAAACTCCACATTGGACCCGGCACACCTCTTTCTCCCCAACTTTCCTTTCAGACAGACGCAACACTAGATGATTTAAAAATCACCCTTCTCGCATTTAGGCAAGCCCGTTCAACAGCATATATCTGATGACACCACACTCTATAGCAGGAACCAGGGGAAAACAAATGAACACATATCTAAGGAAATGGCAGAAACACTAGAAGATGGCCTCTAATCTGTAGTGGAATGGGGACAAAAATAAACGGCCGCATTTAATGCTGTCAAGACTAAGCTTGTCTCCTTCAATAACTACAAGAAACCTTCTCTACCACCAATATCAATGGCCAAGAACACATTACCTGAAAGTACTTCCTTAAATCTCCTCGGGCTAACGTTTGCAGGAGACATGAACTGGAATAGATACATTGAGAGCATTGTCAAGGCTGCTGCAAAGAATGTGGGTTCTCTCTACCGTGCTAGAAAATTACTTACGCCTGAAAGTATCCTGAACTTCTATAACGCCATTATTCTCCCATATGTTGAGTATTATTGTCACATTATGCTGGTGTTTCTGATGCTTTTCTCTCTCTCCTGTACAGGGTTCAAAGGAAGTCGCCAACCTGATAGGTCATGAGCTGTCATCTAGGTTTCGGGCTCTGTCTCACCGAAGAAATGGTGTATACCTCTGTCCGTTCTACAAGTATTTTAATGGTGAATGCTCTGACGAACAACAAGCACTTGTACTCCTTCGATGTGACTATCTCCGACAAAGCAGACAAGAGGCTAAGTCCCACCCCTTCACAGTAGAGATCCATAGGTGTAAGAAAGCTTTCTACTCCGTTTCTTCCCCAGAACTGCTTGATTTTGGAAATCCCTTTCGGGATTCTGCTTTCCCAATTGTACTGACATGCAGAAATTCAAGTGTAATGTGAACAAACCTCTTGCTACTTATCTCCATTCATAATGCCCCTACAACTTATGTCCCCGATAGTAGCCTCCTACTTCAAAGTTGTACTGTGCCTTGTTTGGGATGAAAATTCATTTAAAAAAAGATCAAATATTGAACAGTCCTTCGCCATTAAAAGCAAATAGGGGGAAAAAAATAAAAAAGGTAAATGTGTGCTGCATGAATTGAACGATAATAAAAAAGTCTCGTTTTGAGGTTTCTTCTACGCTCCTTCTGCGCAACAAAAAAGACCCATTTCTCAAGCAGATTGTTACGTGTGGTGAGTAGATTCTCTAAAACTACCGACACAGTGGTTGAATGCTGGAGAATCTCCACAACACTTCCTGAAGCCGGACTTGCACCCAAAAAATGATTATTGTTTGTCTGCAGCCGATCTCATCAATCACAGCTTCTTGAATCGGGCGAAATGATTACGGCGGAAAAGTACTGCCGACAAATTGACGAAATGCACCAGAAGCTCCAACGTATGTGCCTGAGATTGATCAATATCAAGGGTCAAATTTTCCTCCATGAAAACGTTCAGCAACATTCTTGTTGCTCAACTGACCTCGCAGAAGCTGAACGAATTGGGCTCCGAAATTCCTCCTCGTCCACTATATTCACAGGGCCACTGATTATCACTTTTTCGGGCATGTTAAACACTTCCTGCGGGAAAAATGCTTCAAAAGCCGAGATGATACCAAATCGGCCTTCAATTACTTCATCGTTTTAAGAACTCCAGATTTCTATACTAATAGGATAAATGAACTTGTTTCTCGTTGGCAAAAATGTGTCGATTCTAATGGTTCTTCTTTCGATTAATAAATGTTGTAATGAAATAAGTTATGATCTTTTAAATGTGAACATATAAAAACGATATCATTTTTGTACTAACTTGATATCCTGACGCGCAAGAACGCACGTATAAATATTAGATGAGTCGCGGACAGTTAAGATAGACATTTAAGACGGGGACAACAAAAACAAACTACATTCATATACGCCTGTTTGTAAATCAGGAGAAAATATAAAAACAATTTAGATAACTACAACACACCAATGTACAACAAAATCGCATTGGTTCTCAAGATATTTCGAGATTGACACGTAATACTCAATCATTGCAAATTGAATGGAAGAAATTTTTTTCTCAGAATTTTTTTAAACCAGATAAATCGTTATATTATTTAAAAAGAAATATTTTATATTTTTAGTAGGTATGTCTATGATAAAATTTTCAAATTTTGTTTGTTCCACGTTTGTGTTTAATAAAATATGTTTAAGAGTGCTGAACAGTTTGAGGGCGATTATATATAATAGAGGTGCCATGAAGTTTCCTAGACGTAAATTCACTACAACTCTTGTATTAATCCAAAACCATGTTTATCTTTAGTTCTAAGTTATACATTTATTTAAGTTTCAGATTTACTCTTTCCTAAAGTTTCTTACTTTTCTTTCTCATTTCTTGTCTGGTTTAATTAATTTGTCTATTAAAGTTTGTTGTCTGGTATTTAAGTAAATTATATGGTCCATTTTTTAACTTACCGACTCTTCCCGAAGTTGCTGTTCCTCTTTGACTAAACTTTCCCTGTTTATTATCTCAATTAACCTTTTTTATATTTTGGTAGCCTTTTCTTAAGTTTTAATTCATTAGTTTTCTATAGTCTTTTCTATAAAGTTTGCCAGTTTTAGTTATATCAGCATTTACTAGAGTGCAGTTAGACTATTTTCTATTAAATTTTCTAACGCTGTCGAGTTTTCTTTAGAACGGGTTTTGTTTTTGAGTTCAATATTCCTTGCCAAATTGTATAAATCTTCTATAAATAGCGGTAAGGTAATAACACACGCAGGATTACGCTTTTAAATCATATTGCGCTGCTATCCTTTTCTTACTTGTAAGTTATCAAGGTTATCAAGGTTTAAGTTATCAAGTCACGAAGGCCATTCGAAGATAACGTTTAATGAGTGTTTTGCAATAGAGTATTAATCATTGATAGTGTAAATTTGGTAGAGTGTAATTATTTACGGGGACGGCTTAACAAGAACTCGTTTACATTAGATTAGAAGGTTACCATGTATTCAACCGGTAAGCACGTTAGAAGAACAGTATTTTAAAGGCGGGCAGTTCTGGGAAAGAAGTTTTCTTCATGTAATATGCGTTTAGATTTAGGCACATATAGAGGGTGGAGGAAATCATATATAGTGGTTGTAGTTAATAGAGTTTCTTTTGTGAAAGTTTGGCAAGAGGGTTGTAGATAAGAGTTTGTTCGAGCACTTGGCATTAAAATAGCGATAATACAGATAGATGCTGGCGACGTCTTTTTCTGTGGAAAGGGGTTGCAAGGCATCTCGCAAGAAAGCACACGTTGCAATGAGTGAACAGTTGAATGGTTTACGCTGTCAGCGGACGAAAATTGATAGCTGTTTACGAAACTCGGGTGAGTATAAATCATCCGAGACCCCAGGTGCCCAAAAAAGGCAGTCATGCATGTTGAAATCTGCATTTAAAAATAAAAATATGTGCTAAAACGTGTATTTCTTATTCTCTCTCTCTCTCTCTCTCTCTCTCTCTCTCTCTCTCTCTCTCTCTCTCTCTCTCTCTATGTCTCAATATCACTCACTTTCACTGGCTTTCAATGTTTCAGAATCGTTTTGTAAAACAGTTGAACATTGAGTGCTAAGTAGGTGGAATCGCTGTTCGGGACGCACACCTTGGGTCAGTTTTAATATCCTCCTCCCGTGTTAAAAAGTGATATTTTAATTTAAAAATGCATTAATTCGCTGATGCCTTTGTTCGTTATTTTGTGAAGCGTTCAATTTTCAGAGAGACTGTGAGTGTCATGAAGAATCGCAACGAACGAAATGCTGCACGTAACGAGACAAAGACTACTCGACGACCAAACCTACCAGCAGATTATAGCCGACGCCTTTCAATTCCCTGGTGTAAGGTGATATGCCTATCGTTTGATCGTGTTTAACACCCGTGGAGCTGGTGTCGTGTTAGGACAGAACAAGCGTTCCTGAAACGTCCTCAACACGGAAACACAAAGACACACTTCATGGGACACGATCGGGATATAATCTAATATTTCTTCTACTCACTACATTTTGATTTCAGCTTGAATTATAACCTTTAAAAAAAAAAGAAGAAACACAACTTTCATTTGGACTTCCAACCCCGATTCTTACACTTACTACTAATTCATCTTTTTTCGCGCCGTATATTACTTATTAACAAGCGATATTTTCATGTACATTATAAACAATGTGAATTCGCATATTCAGTCGCATAATTACTTTATTAATATGTATACACACGCACCCACTTCTATATGTATACGCATTTTCATCAATCGATATGTACCTTAATTCACACACACACACGCACAAAAACGCACACACAAACATATATATATATATATATATATAATGATTTTCCATAGCCGAACCAATGTCGCAGCTCACAAGAGCCAAGATAGCCAACAAACCGGAAGTTCAAGACTCGAGTTTCGCCCTCATTTTGGTTCATCAGTTAGACATATCCGCGGTTAGGATTTGAAACACGAATCTCTTGCATACTAGGGGAGCACTCTACCAACTGAGCAAACACGCCACACACACAAGAAAGTCTGTTACCTTACACAGATCAAGCAACCCGCGGCACAGATCTGACAGTGGAAAGAACCTACCTCATATGGAACAAGGGACGAGGTATCAAACCAACTTTAACCCAAGCCGACGTCTCACCAGTAGGAATTGTATATACTCGAAATATATGTAGGCGCAGATAATGAGTGGGCGAAATTTTGACAGTGGTTTCAGCTTGACTAGTGTTTTTCATGAGAGTCAGACCAGGGGGACCATAGATTGCAGCTCAGACGAACACCTGCCCTGAAAATAACGATACACCTGAGACCGGCTCACAACATCTCTTCTGTTAGAAAGAGGTTGCAGGAAAGAGAAAAGAGCATTACCACCTTGGCTATGAAGTCTATTTTGCACTCCGTCAAGGCAGGATAAACTGCCTCTGGCAGCTCCTGCCCAGATGTGGCAAAGGTACTCTATCCTTAGACGTACTTATTTCTTATACAGATAGCGAACTGCATGAGCATTGGAATATCCACCATTTTTCCAACAGCCCTGGTAACGGATTATATAAACTATATCATATAAAACTTTTGGTCGTATTTGAGTGGTAGATTGGTAAATAGAGGGGTTGTCGTTCTGTTGGTTAGTTGGTTGTCTTTTGTTTTACGGCATATCAACCCTTTCCAGGTTGTTTAATGCCGAATCCAGTGATTTTGAAGAATTTATTTTTTTTAATAGAATATATTTTGCAAGTCAGTTTCTATTTAACCCATAGTTGGGACCCTAACAGGTACTACTACTCCGGGTCAGAGTGGACCTGGGAGCAATGGCAATTAAAGGGTGGCTCAACACTCTCCAAAGCCCGCCAGCTGAAGCCTCTACATGGGACATAGTTTAAGGTAATATCCAAGACCATTGTCGTTCTGTGCTGGTATAAGTATGCATGAAAGGATTTATATGGTTACTATTATTATAATTTATATTTGGAGTTTTTGATGATATATATATATATACATATATATATACATATATATATATATATATATATATATATATAACAAGAAGAGATTAAAGCTCTTTAAAAACCACTAATGCAAGAAAGAAAAATAAAAAACAGCGTTTCTGAAGTTGTTAATATCGCTAGAAAAACGCTACCAAAAAATGTTATATATATATATATATATATATATATATATATATATATATATATGCATAGATCATCGTTTAACGATTAGATCACTCTCTGACTGACGTAAATGAACATTTAAAATTAAGATGTCTAAATTCAACGTTATTTCACGCGGTTAATGGTAGCCGAGTGGATTAGGTCTCCGCTAATCGAGCCAGAGATGTCTCGTGTTGCGGGGTCCAAATCGTTCGACTGGTATTAATCGTGACATCTTGCACTGAAGATTCCCGAAATGGTGAAACACTACTGTCTGTAGGTTAATTATTATAGTAAAAAATAATTATATATATATATATATATATATATATATATATATATAAACGAGATAATATTTCGTCCTTAAATTTTAAATTCTGAAAAAACAACATATAGCGACATATATTCGATTTAAGAATTTATTGATAATGGATTACCCAAGTTGTATCAACTTCTCTTTTCGTATAATTTTCTCACAACCACTCAAAAATTGTGCTGAAAAGCAAAATAGCGTACATTCGCAGCTGAATATTTTGATCATTTCCTCTGATGATATGTGCCATTGTTGAAAATCCATGGATTAAGGAAATTAAAATAACCCCTTGTCAAGCAATAAATTCTTAAATCGAATATATGTCTCTATATGTTTTTTTTTTCAGAATTTAAAATTTCACCACGAGACTTATAGATATATACCACGAGTCTTATATATATATATATATATATATATATATATATATATATATATATATATATCGTTGTTACAATGCTAAAAACTGATAAACAATCAAGTTATAGAAACTTAAAATCTAAAAAAAAATTATAAAACCTGAAGCAAAAAAATAAAACCTTAATAAATAAAATTAAATAAAACTAATAGTGAAACAGATTAGTAAATGTGTCAACAAATTCACGGTTCTCACACAACTATTTTGTATCTAGAAATGTAAACAAAAAATAAAAAAGAAGGAAGGCAGGAAAAGAGACGGATAGATAGGTAGTAGTTAAAATAGTAGCAGTAGTCTTGGCTTTACTACAATTGTTCTTATGTTTGTCAACAGATTAAAGTTGTTTAGTTATAAGAAAATAGTTACAGTATAGTTGTAATAAAGAATAGTTGCAAAACATCCCCACTCTTCCCATGTTAAATAATAATGTCGAAATAATAGCGTTAATATTTCAGTGCTCAGATCAGAATCTGCAAAAGAATCGATGTTTGTTTATTTGTTTACGTTGTTACAGGTTAATGTTTATGCGCGCATGCGCAACCGGATGCCGTAAACGGAAAGTGGGTTACATCACTGCTTACAAGGTCATTAGAGTGGGTTACATCACTGCTTACAAGGTCATTAGAGTTTTATAATTATATATATATATATATATATATATATATACATACATATGGGGGGTGCGCGTGTGTGTATAAAATTGATTACTACCTCTGTTTGCTTAGCTTAACACTACGCTTTCTGTGTGTAAATAAGCAGGCAAATCCAGCGTTGTAAAAATAACGGGCAAATTACGATAAATTCTGTGGGTACCGATCCTTTGAGCTAGAAAGTGTAACTAGAGACAATCATTTAGATTATTTTATCGTCCTTTTCTCGGGGTTAGTGCTAGCTGTACTGAGGAACTGTGATACATAAAAACAATCTCCCTGTCGATGACTATTTTTGGTGCGGTAAGCTTCTAGTGGAATACCGATACATGTTAAAATTTTAAAATATCGCTTATCTTCTCACGTGACTAGAATACATAACATAACATATAATAATATCAAATTATTTATGATGTTACAAAACATGTGTTTATTGATGACTAAAATGTTTTAATAACAGATTTAGAGTGAACTCACTTCATAAGGTTTAAAGTTTCAAAACTTGTTACACCTATTTTACTCATTGTGTGACCGAGAATATATATATATATATATATATATATATATATATATATATATATATATATATAAATCTGTATATAATTAAAAGTGAAATTGTCTGACTGTCTGCATGTCTGTGTGTGTCTGTGTGTGTCTTTGTGTGTATATTTTCCTACCAAACTACTCTGTCAATTTTCAGTCTACGGACGTGATATTTGGTGTAAGGAGTATTGAGATTTCGGAAAATCTTTTTAGTCGGTTTTCAGACAGAAATTTAGCTGTCAATGGGTCAAAGTTCAATGCTTTGACCTTTGAAAAATCTACCAAATTACTCCGCGAATTGAGAGTCTAAACATTTGAAATTTAAGATGTAGGTCACTTGGACATGGATCAAGCGTTTTAATTTGATTTCAGCTCAAAACGATAAATGCTAAGGGGTCAAAATTGGGGTCAAAGTTTTAAAACGTTAGCCTATTCGCTCTTTACCAAATTACCCAGCCAAATGTTTCTCTAAACATTTGAAATTTTACAAAAAATATATTCAGATATTGGGCAAGATTTTTAGAAAACGATTTAACCTTGAATGTCTCAAGCAAACTATTTAGGCAATTTTGGATCTAAACATTTGTAATTTTATATAAAAGGTATAAATTTTCGGGGCGAAAATGATGCTGCTGATGTGGAGTAGTGTAATTAGTAAAGTAGTGTAGTGGTGTAGTGAAATTAGTGGTATAGTGAAATTTTAGTGTAGTGGTGTAGGAAACTTGGACATGAATTTAATATATATATATATATACATGTGTACATAAAATCATGAACAGTGCATAGGGCCCAAGCAAAGCCGGGATGAATTGCTAGTATATATATATATATATATATATATATATATATATATATATATACTTCATTTACTCACATAAATTTAATATACGAAATAATAGATTTATGCGTAAACTAAGTATTTACTTCAAAAGTGCTCAATACGTAGGTAGAGCCAGTTAGTAATTTATAAATTGGCTGATAGGAAGGGGCGCGGTGGATACTAGAAAGCTGATTGGCTAACTAGAAACCCTCAACATATATAAAAACAAGAAGCAACCACAGAATTCGCGCATAAGCCTGACGAATCCTATAGTGGATGAAACGCAGAATATTCAGTGTAGCTTAATCGCCATATATATTTTATATATTACTATATATATATATATATATATATATATATATATATATATATATATATGTATATATATATATATATATATATATACATACTAGCATGTGGGTGGGTGGGTGTGTGAGTCTGACAAATTTCCACGGGGATGAAACGCGGAGTATTCCATGTAGCTTAAATTATAATGTTTGACGATATTTTTTTAACATTAACGACAGATTTAGAAAACTCCCATGCCATGTTTATTTCATGTTTAATATCTAAGTTTTCTAGGTATGTAGGTGTAGGAATTGCATTATCATATTTGATCCGGTATAACTTATTTACGACTGTTTTGTCAGATATATGTTCCCAGTATTGTTGCGGAATTCAATATTAAACCTTTTAGAGATGGTACAGTTGAGATATTTATATACTGCATTGTGTTGCATTGTATATCAGCTGTCCCTTAAGATAACCTCAGAGATGAATTTCAGAGCTTATAACCTGCTGAAAGTACTTTTTCTCTTTTAAGCATTATTCGTCAAGCCTTGATTTTGTAAAGTTAATAAAATCTATTCGTTATTATAATGGAGCGATATTTTAGTTAGATTATCGAGTAACTCTTATTTATATACTCCTGTGTGAATGTATCAAATATTTGACACACTCTTGTTTAGCCAATTGTTCCAGCTTTTGCCAGGGAAAATTGTGGCGTATTCTGCGCGTATTTGTTTCGGCATTATCGTAGCATACTTGTTATTAGATTTTATTACATTTGTAAGACATTCTTGTCCAAAATGTTTGGCTTGTGTAGTGATGGAGATAGGTTTCCTCGCATTTATTTCATGATGTTTGTGTATTACTTTGAAGTGTGAATTGTGAGAGGTCAAAAGTTAATGCACAATGTTGTTGTTAAAAATCGTAGCTAGCCATATCGCCTGCTACTATGGACGGATAAACTTAGGCGTACATAATTTGTTGTATGTTATATTGTACAGTATCAACATTTTTCTCGTTTTAATGTCTAGTCTGTCTATGTCCCATTGTGGCTAGTCAAAAAAGAAAAGCTGTATGTTATCACAGAATGTCTATTTAGTTAATGACATCTGATTTTTGTTCGTAGGTTCTGTTTTACAGATTTTACTTACAGTGCGTATATATTCATTGCTAGATTTTCTCCCATATCGGTATGCTCATTTTTATTATCTTGCTCTTCTGTGTGATTTTTAGCAGGATTTTCATCGATCTGTATGTTTCGTTTGACCTTCATCCGGACTCTGATGGATCAATTAGCACATTTGTCTAGATAAAACTTCAAGATAACCTGCACCAAATGTCGACAAATCAGCGTCTGAGCTGAAATACAGCTTAAGGCCATGCATACAGGGCAGTTGTTTGATTCTTTTGTTCGAGTGTTGTTGGTGGCGGTACACAGATTTTAAGCACCCGATTTTAATATAAATATGTTTCATGGATAAAAAAAAGAAGATAGATAATCCCACTGGAAGATTATTCCTCGGATATCTACGTTAGAAACTTTTATTGTTTCATAAGTGTGGTTAATGTTGCTTTTATTTTAATATTTTATATCTCTGGCCATGGTTTCCTTGATTAGTGGATGTATCTCATGTAAGTCAAGCTACAGCATAAGTAATGTGTAGATCACATTATTATATGATTTTTGGTAATCAATTGAAGGTATGCTGAGGTTTTTCTGCCTTTTTCTACGGTAGTCAACGATGATTTTATTAACTAACAATTGGTTCTTGATGTCTAAACACTTTCTTCCCGCAGCCTGCTTGTTCCTTTTCAAAGTAGGGTCTCGAGCAGTGCTGTTTATAGATCATGTCTTTAACTATACGAGGTAAAAGTTTTTAGATCATATTGAGAAGCAGTTTGGTATGCACTAATGTACTAGGACTTTGTGTTTCACTCACTTTGTGTATATAAGTTGTATGTATTACTTTATAACAGCCATGTAGTCTTTTATATTAACTTTATAATAGTTTTATAATAGTATTATAATAGTTTGGTGAAGCAAACCCTATAACAACTATAGTATTCCGTCGTGAAGGCAGAAATCCGGTAGATTATCTATGCAAGCCATTTTGTAATTCAGAAAATCAGCCATCTTTTGTTTTACCATCTTAGCTGTCATCTCTTCCACTGATATTTCAGTTTTGTTTTTGCTGCTTTTAGCATTCTACGACAACGTTGGCTTCTGGATTAAAGATACCCTCATTTACAAACAATAGCATATATTAATCTCCAAGTTCTAGCTGTTTCGATGGCAAATCTACGCGAATGTATTATAAATCAAATTTTGGTAGTCATGCATTTTGTTTTACCCGTTTATTTTCGGTTTGAGTTTGATTTTGGATCTCTATTTTGTAATTCTTTTGGCAAGTGCTGGAATCCTTGCTTCGAGTTCCCGCGCTATGTTCCCTAGCTCGCTTACTTTTACACCTGCATATAATGTGCTTCAAACGTCCATTCGATGCAAGGTGGTCAAGGAATTATTAGATCTAAGACGTCCCGCAAGGTTCTATATGATTTTGGAGTTTCTATTTCCAGCGGTCTGCTTTTGTCCCGGAAGTCTAATGGTTTTCTCATGGAATTTAGATACTGCGATATGAGAGATCGTATTCAGCCCCGGAAGGGAATGTGTTGTATCAGATTATTGTATTTCTTTACACATTGTTATTATTATTATTATTATTATTATTATTATTATTATTATTATTATCATTATTATTATAAATGGTGGGTTATCAAAACCAAGCTTCAATGGCAATAATAAATAAATGCAGCGCAATTTAGAACCGTTTTAAATTGAAAGTAGACATTCCTATATAAGATGTAAATATATTTACATTTTATAAACAAAATAAGTCTTACCAAATCTGAAAATATCAGTGAGATTTTGTCAAATATTATCTAAAGATCATACAATTAAGGATAGTTTACCATCTAGATTGACAATACTCTGTAACACACTCATATACTATGACCTATACTTGAATACTTATTTACGAAATATAATGTATTTAATGTAAGGTTCAATTTCAATATTGAACGCTATTTTTCAAAAAAGAAACTGAAGTATATGGCAGTTTTGTTTATTTTGGGTGCATGTGAATGGGATTAACTCGAATTTTTGGAAGTGTTAGTGGATGAGCCGCTCTTAATCAGTGATGTGCGTAAAGCCGTGCACATCATTTTATCAATACTAGCAGGTCGCTAAGCATGACCCGATCGTAAAAATCGCTTAAATGTTATATGTTTTATTAATGAAGATTTTGTATTTACTATTATATTATGTTGGACCAATATATCGTAATTATTTTTTAAAATGTAAAAATGATTCGTGCGCTACCACCGAAAATCGAAACCAATACATTTACTTTACGATTTCCCTTTTCTATTGACGTTAATGCCTGAGCTATGAATACATGCTTTCAGCAAGACTGCAAATTATAACACTAACCAATAGCCATTACGTTACGCATGTATATGCGAAATACTGTGGTTCCACCTTCACCTGGCCAATTTCAGTTTTTTTTTTTATATTCTCACTTTTGCACCAATTTTCCCCGGCTAAAACACAAATGTAAAGTTCGCATAGGTTCGAATACCCTAAATATAAAGGTTTATGTCTGTAGATCACAAGATGACAGAGGAGTATTTTATGCAATTATATTTAACAAATACATATATGCATATATATATATATATATATATATATATATATATAGAGAGAGAGAGAGAGAGAGAGAGTGAGAGAGAGAGAGAGAGAGGTTTGTGTTTACTATAAATATTTTTACGCAAATATTACGCTAGTATAAATCATGTAGAATATCAGCATGAACATAATTACATGTAATAGTTAACTAAAGATGGTCATCCCATAAGGAAACCGAAGAATAATGGGGAATTGATGAAAATAAATGTTTAAAATATGCAAATTAGTTATATCTTTTGCAGATGAATGCAATTTCACCCATATATAACAAAACTGTACTTTCATTTTAGATAAATGGAAAACTCGTTTTATATGGACATAAATCTATATAACTATAAAAGTTTAGATGTCTGTGTGTGTGTGTGTCTGTGTACATTTCCCTATCAAATAACTCTGTCAATTTTTGGTCTAGAGACTCGAGATATGACATAAGGAGTATGGAAATATGAGAAAATCTTTTTAATTAGTTTTCGGCAACAAATCTGCCTGTCAAGATGTCAAACTTCAACGATTTGACCTTTGAAAGCTCTATCAAACTCCTCCGCCAATGTTGGGTCTAAACACGTGAAGTTTTAAATATAGGTTACTTGGACATGGGTCAAACTTGTAATTTCATTTGAGCCCCCCAATAAATGTTAAGGTGTCAAAATTGGAGTCAAATTTTAAAAACATGAACCTCTGTGGTCTCTACCAAATTACTCAGCCAATCTCTGGTCTAAACATTTTAAATTTTTGTATAAAGGTTATCAGAGATAAGGAAAGTTTTTTTAATTGGTTTTGGTCAAATATTTGGCTGCTAAGGGATCAAAGTTCAAAAGATTTGACCTTTGCCGTGTCTAGAAAATTTCTCAGCCAATTTTGGGTCTGAACATTTGAAATTTATACACAACCGTTATTCAGATATGCGGCAACCATTTTAATCAGTTCTAGGGCGAGGATTTGGCTGCCAAACGTTCCAAGCTGGAAGAGATGATTTTTGCAGATTCTACCAAATTTCCCCACTTATTTTGAGTCTAAAGACTTGAAATTTTAGATGTAGGTAACTTAGACATGGGTTAAACTTTGTATTTTTATTTGAGAACAAAATGATAAATGCTAGGAGTTATAATTGGGGTCAAGCTTTAAAAAAAAGAATGACCTCTGCGGTCTCTACGAAAATACTCAGACGAATTTGGTCTAAATATTTGAAATCTTACATAAAGTGAATACGCACGTATGGAAAGTTATAAACAGTAAATAGAGCCCGCGCAAAGCCAGGCTGAACTGCTAGTATATCTTAAAGTGTAAATGCCTGTGTTATTGTCTGTGTACATTTCCCTACCGAATAACTCTGTCAATTTTCGGTCTAGAGGCCCGAGAGTTTAGATAAGGAGTATTGAGATTTGTGAAATATATTTAATCGTTTTTCAGCCAGAAATTTGGCTGTCAAGAGGAGAAAGTTCAACGATTTGACCTTTGAAACTCTACCGATCTCCTTCACCTATGTTGGGTCTAAAAACTTGGAATTTTAATTATTGGTTACTTGGACATGGATCAAACTTTGTAATTTCATTTGAACCCCCAAAAATATATGTTAAGGGGTCAACATTGGGGTTAAGTTTATAAAACAAAATTGACCTCTGCGGTCTCTACCAAATTACTTAGCCAATTTTTGGTCTAAACATTTGAAAGTTTACATAAGGAGTATTCACGGATAGGGCAAGTTTTTTAATTGAGTTGGTCGAAAATTCGAGCTGCCAAGGGGTCAAAATTCCAAATAGTGTATCTTTGAGGTGTCCAGCAAACTTCTCATGCAATCTTGGGTCTAAATATTTGAATTTCATACATAACGGGTATTCAGACATGCGGCAAGCATTTTAATCGGCGATAATTTGGGCGCAAAAAAGTAAAAGTTGAAAGAGGTTACATTTGCAGATTCTACCAAATACCTTTGCGAATTTTGAGTCTAAAGACTTGAAATTTTAGATGTAGGTAATTTGGACATGGGCAAAACTTTGTATTTTGATTTAAGACCAAAATAATAAATGTTAAGGGGACGAAATTGGGTCAAATTTTAAAATATTGACCTCTACAAAATTACTCAGATAAATTTTGGTCTAAACATTTGAAATCTTACATAAAGTGTATTCACATGTAGGGCAAGTTATGAACAGTACAGAGGGCCCGGGCAAAGCCGGACTGACCTGCTAGTACACACAAAAAAACAATTTATAGGAGTATATATTTTATTAAATGTGGATTTTCAACGTTTGTTTTCGGAATGCAATTTCCTATTGTAATAGGGCCATTACCTACCCATTAATGGACTCTTTCAAATGCTATGTTAATCGAGAGCTCAGAACTTTTGTGGAATGAGAATTGAGTTCTCTACTGAGAACCAACTCACAAGTGAACCTCGCTGACGTCACCATATTCATTTGCGACATTGTTTTTTTTTATCCCTATAGCTTTAAAACCTATTCTTTGTTCCCAGTTTTTCTTTCCTCGTTCCAATTTTGGGTTCGCGTTATCTATATATTGTAGGAATCTTGTATCAAACGAGATGAGAAATCAAATTAGATTGGTACTAACTTAAGAAATATTAAACTTCTTATTCTACAATCGAGAAATTAGAGAATGTATTTTTCTTGACTCCACGAAATATATGTGGCATTGTGTGTTTTATTAAAATATATCTAAAACAACTTCTTTGTTTAGCCTTTGTGGAAGTTTTAATTTAATTTCAATCCAAAAATTCAATAGAGTACATAACTTTCGACTGATTTTCTGTTTAATGTTACTTATGTTTTGTAAAGAGCACAGGCGTTATATAGAGCGCTAGAATATTCATCTTTACTTGATTTGTTTTATGAATCAAAAATTATATGAATTAGAAATGAAAATGAGGATTGTCATATTAGCAAAAAGCTTCAAATACATTTCAATACAATACAAAATAAACAATAGAAATAAATATTCGTGTAACGCGGTAAATTGTTTTGCTAATCGATACACGACACACCAACAACTCGAATCTTTTACAGAATTGGGAAATACAATAATAACGACTTCCAAGCATAGTCACATTAACAATGGAATTCTTGATGTAAGTGCACAACTTTTATTGAATTGATTCTGTTATTTTCATTGTCCTCTGCTTTTATTTTATAATAAAGTATTTACAAAGGGGTACATGTAAAGTTTGAAACTATATGCCAATATTTCACGTACCGCTATTAGCCTGACAGGATTCGAATTCGGTACATTCAGGACATCAGTTCACGTCGGTATTCACATCATTATCACTCAATCTTAAACAAGGTAATTTTTAACGATAACTATTAGATTATTATCTTCTGAATACCCTCTGTTTGTGGGAAATAGTCCGCTACGAATAAATAATCTATTGGTTTCTTAATCTTCAAGTTTCTCTGATGTAGGTCCACTAATATCTCTACGTCATTAAAACAACTAGATTATATTGTATTTTATGATAAAATTCAAATCACTTCTTAGTAAATTTATGGCAGTGAACAATTTGTGTAAGGTTTTATTCAAACTACGATAAGAGGTAATTATCTTTCAGAATCACATGCATTGCAAACATGTGGATATTATTAATATCTAAATAATCAGTGGTTTGTAATACCATAACTGAAACACATGATGTTACGCGTAATTTTCTCATATTTTTTTCGATATTAATTAACCACAATGAAAGAACTTTGCTATCAAAACGTAAAAAAGTCTGATTGCAAGGCAGATTCATAGTTAGAATCGTCCGTTTGAAAAGTATACTTTGTTTATAGAGATAGTCCAGTGGGAATAACTAAATAAATAATATAATTTGTATTCCCCCAACATTTTGAGAATCTAAATTTGTAACCTTAGGTTTGCTTAATCCTTGAAACATGAAGTATTGAAAATTATTCAATTACTTTTTATGGATTGTGTTTCTTTGAAGAGATATTATAAATAGTGTGGGTTTAGTTTTACGGATCGCTGTTACTTGAGTAAACTATGAATGCAACATAGTTTCTATCGATATCAGAATTGGATTCTGACAGCGTAGATTCTACACTTTATTAAATATTAAGTACCTTTTTTATCAACGAAATCATAAAGAATAAAACAAATGCCAACACTAATTTCCTTTTAGACAGAAGAAAATTTTTGAGTTAGTTCAGTAAAAATGGGTATTTTGAAGATGATTATAATTAATTTGTACATATTTCGGTGCACATATCTATTTTGGAAGTAAGTCTCTGTGTTTTTATTTTTCTGTTTTTCTAGACTACGCGACAAACCTGTCACATATCTGAAGATCATTACCTACGCAAATACGTACGTAGAATGACAAAAAGTTTAATTACATTGAGACTATTAATAATTATCCTTTTATCATTTTAAGATGAATTAAACAGTGATTATCGTAATCTTATTACAGCAATATTTAAATCGAATAATAAACCCAACTATTCTATAAACATCTACTAAGATACCAATGCAGCGTTTATACCCGTTTGAACCATAATATAATCTAGAACATATTTATAAATAAAAAAATATCCAATTGCAATTACAATTTACAACAACCTCACCTGTCATCAGAAATTATAAATGTTCCGTCGGTAATAAAAGAGTTTTGCTGCGTCTCACGATTTGGGATGTGGATTGAGAACGTGGCGGCTTGCCTGGTTGAACGTGCCCATCAGTTAAAAAGGTATTTGTTTATAAGCTATTTCTTTACTTTTATTAATAATACACACAAAACTCACTTGGAAACGTCAATAATTGCAAGAGCCCTGCGTCTAACATACTTTCCGTGATTCATATAGAAGAGGCTATACGATATGTCATTTTACCATGTATTGCCTTTCTGTTTTCTTACGTCATTTATTTTGGCACGTAAACTTTACTTTTAAACCTTAACTTCAAGGTGAAAATTTGTTAAATAATGTTTTAAGCATATATTACTGCATACATAGTGAAACAATTGCTAGACAAAATAAATTATTGAAATGGGTAATAGCTATTATAACAGAGACTTCACAATTAATTTACACATAGAGTAAATCGATCGCATATAAACGAACCTTAGATTTGAAGACGTCCCGAAATGAGATCACCCGAAAAATATAATTATATAGAATGTTGTTGCTAAGGAGAGTATTCTGGAAAAATATTTAAATATTTAGAAGTTTTAACTAAGTCCCCAAGAGATGGAAACATTCCAAGAGTTTTCGTAATTTGTCAATTAGATAGAGCAGGACACAAATGTTTTAAATAATAATAATAATAATAATAGAATAACAATAACAAAAACTTTCGCTGACGAGGACTATTATTGGCCGTAACCAGTTATACAGTCCTTTTGAAATTTTCATCTATTTTTCTCGTTATGTACTGAATATTTGTTAATGAAATTTATATGAAATATGTTCCTTATTAAATTTTAAAGATTATCTATTCTAAAAGAAGTTTTAAAAAGTTAATCTAAAAATGTTATTTTAAAGTTTTTGTTAAGAAAAATTCAGATTTTCTCATTATTCAGACCTCTATTACAAAGAGGGGGTTGCAAAAAATGATTGTGGTGTGAGGAGAAATACAAACTTAAACAGAGAGAATATTCAGACCTGTCATAATACAAAGAGGGGTTGGAAAAATGAATTGTGGTGTGAAGAAAATTACAAACTGAAACAGAGAGAATATTCAGACCTGCAATAATACAAAGAGGAGTGGCAAAAATGAGTTGTGGTGTGAGGAGAAATATAAACTTAAGTAGAGAGAAGAGGAGCTTTAAAATATAATCTTAAAAAAGGGTTAGAAAAGCATTTCATCCAAGTTATGAAAATTGTTAAACAAAATGTTTTCACTATAGGCTTTAAAAATAAAGGTGCACGATTCAATTTGAAATTTATTTATCTTTAAAGTGCACTTTTATAAATTTTACAAAGTAGGGTATAAAAATTTAATTTAAATTGAATCAAAAAATTACCTTGGATTTATTTTATGTAATGTACATTTTGTGGCAATTTAAAAACATTTTATTTCATCTAGCAATTAATGATATAGATATAGAATTTTCAATTATTTTTTTAAAAGTGCAACAGAATGTACATTACATAAAATAAATCCAAGGTAATTTTTTATTCAATTTAAATTAAATTTTTGGGACTATTTTACAATATTTTTTTAGTGCATGTCTTTTTAGTAGTTTTTCATGGTGCTGAACACAAAGTAAAATATAGTAAGGCCGTGTGGACTTTTAAGACTAAATGGTAGAGGTGGCAAAAGATGGACTTGGTCATTTCTTCTTTTTTTTGCATTGTGCAGACCTCAAATGTACGTATGTTAAAACAGAAAACTGCACCGTTTCTTCATTTTCACCAAGACTTTACGTCCCCTGATGATTTCTGTGGCTAAATCGGGGGGACAAATGCTGAACTATGCACTCACGGGGGACCATGCATGCTTCACTTTTACATGAATTTACTTTGAAAATTGTTTCTTTCTCATCGACTAGCGTGGATATAATACAACCCTGTTCCTCGTTTATTCTAACGCGTATTTATCCATAACGTGACTACAAATTACTTATTATCTGAAGATTACAAACGCAAATCTCACGAGTGTAAATCGATAACAAATGTGGTGTGACATAATAAAATAAAAATACACTAAATTGAAAATTAACTCTGTTTTGCAAGTGAACAAGATTAGCAGACAAGACTAGATGAGATCATGAACTTGATAATGGAATTAACCGTTAGCAAGAAATAAATACAAGAAAAAGGAACATTCGATTTTTTTAGATTTGTTGCAAATTAACGATAACGAATTCCTCGTACAAAAGAGCGTATCTTGTTTTCCAAAAGATCTAAAATATAATTAGTTTAAAATTGTTTTGACGCTAAGAAAATTGGCATTTACTTCGAGAGATTTTACTGTATTTTCATATTATGAGTAATAAAATGAGATTTGAATTCAAATTATGCACATAATACTGCAGTCAGTCAATTATTGGTTTAATAATCCAATTAACAAAACGATGTTTTCTTTTCTATTAATCAAAAAATTCAGTGACGTGTTAAATAAAATAGTAATTATTATTCATTCATTAAAAATATTCAAAATTTCATAGTTCGTTTTTCAAGGTATGTTTCAAATATATTCATCGGAACATAGATTTAATAAGTTCTAGAAATCCCTTTTTCTTTCATGTATTCTTTCCCAAATAGTGTGTATAACTTAAAGATTTTACATTAAAATCCAACAAAAAACAGAGCACAGTTTCCTTGACTTTTAAAAGGCAACATCATAAATTTAATCAGAAAGAACTGAATTTCTCGAGATTGTTGTGTTGTAATTGAATATGAAAGAAACCATGGAAACTGGTTGCACGTAATAAGGAGCAATTTCATCAGCAGCTTAATTTTTTAAACAACTATTTTGTCGTTACAGTAAACAACAATCATAATCGATACAACATTAATGCTATTTTGAATTTTTACTGTTACTGATCAAATATCAGAATAACAATTACCTTCTTGAACTTAAATATTTCTTTTCAATATCAATTAAGTAGCAATATTTAGTTGTAGGCAGGCAGGCTCGAAACCGTACCGCGAAGGAGGAAGAAAATACGTGAAAAAATGTACGTCTTCGCCGTTGTATCCATTGCTAAAACGGAAGTGACGAAGGTTTCGATTAAGACAAGTAAATCGAAAAGAGAAGATGACTTTCGAAAATATTGGCGAGAAAAGCGACCCATCACTGTAAACAAGTGCCCAGTTGAGGGTGAAAAATTAATGTTTTTGCCAATTTTTCGATATTTGTCGTCGGAAGGATCAGACTTCAAACACTATAGATCTTGTGAAAATCCGTTGCCTCTGTCGAACGTTTTTGGCAGACATACATACATACATAATACATGCGTACATACATTTTAACAGACAGGTGAGATTTATATCATATATAGATATATATATATATATATATATATATATATATATATATATATATATATAATGGGTTAAGAAATTGTAACGAAAGAAAGATGTATATTTAAATAAGGGAGTAGTCACCAACAATGTGTATTTTTTAACATTATTTTATTATTCCGTGTCTTGGTTTTTCATTGAGAATTATGTTTGGATCATTGTAATAATGTTTTTAAGTCATTGAAATCGTTTTTACGCGCGTTTCAGACGTTCTGTGATGCGTCCTCGTCAGAAATTATTTTCAAATGTGTTGGAGATGTAAAAATGGCAATTTTCGTAGTTAATTTGAAGTTTTTCCAAGGGGTGGAGGCTTGTAAGTGTTTATTATTCATTGCCATGCTCAATTTTTATTACTCTTTTATTGGGCTAGTCGAGGGAGGCCGCTGACCTGGTTGTAGTCGCTCTCTCTTTCTGCTAATGTATTTTCTTTTCCTTTAGGGTGGGGTAGAATGTGTGTGTGTGCGTGTGTGTGTGTGCGTGTGTGATTGTGCGTGTGTGTGTGTTTGTGTGTGTGTGTACGCGCGAGTGTGTGCGCGTGTGTTTGCTTTTATTGGTTTAGGAATGTGTATATTGTTTTATAGTGTTATGAGGTTATTTGCTTCCTTAGGAAGGCAACTGTGATCCGAGGCCGTTACTAATGTGTATGTGTGAGGAGGGGGGGGACCAGCTCTTCTGAAATAAGGGTAGGGGTGCTTTCATTCTATTTTGATATTTATTTTTTGGATTCTTGGATTTTAGTATTGTGATTTTTCGTTTTAGTCTTTTAAGGTATTCCTTATATTATGTTTGCTCTTAGAAAGAGGGGTGTATTTAAAATATGTATACGGGATTTTTTAATGTTTCTATTCATTTGTCTCCCCACACTAGCAACCGATCCTGGGTCTGGCCATACCCACATGGGGAGACAAATGAATAGAAACATTAAAAAATCCCCTATACATATTTTAAATACACCCCTCTTTCTACGAGCAAACATAATATAAGGAATACCCGAAAAGACTAAAACGAAAAATCACAATACTAAAATCCAAGAATCCAAAAAATAAATATCAAAATAGAATGAAAGCACCCCTATCCTTATTTCAGAAGAGCTGGTCCCCCCTCACACATACACATTAGTAACGACCTCGGATCACAGTCGCCATCCTAAGGAAGCAAATAACCTCATAACACTATAAAACAATATACACATTCCTAAACCAATAAAAGCAAACACACATGCGCACACACACGCGCACACACACAAACACACACACAAACACACACACAAACCCTACCCCACCCTAAAGGAAAAGAAAAAAAAATTAGCAGAAAGAGAGAGCGACTACAACCAGGTCAGCGGCCTCCCTCGACTAGCCCAATAAAAGAGTAATAAAAATTGAGCATGGCAATGAATAATAAACACTTACAAGCCTCCACCCCTTGGAAAAACTTCAAATTAACTACGAAAATTGCCATTTTTACATCTCCAACACATTTGAAAATAATTTCTGACGAGGACGCATCACAGAACGTCTGAAACGCGCGTAAAAACGTTTTCAGTGATATAAAAACATTATTACAATGATCCAAACATAATTCTCAATGAAAAACCAGGACACGGAATAATAAAATAATGTTATTTATGGTACCACATCTAAGACAGTAAACGAGCAAGTACTCTCCAATTCTCTCTCCTCTGATCTTGAGCATGTAGTACAATGGGGAAAGGAGTGGCTGGTTACTTTTAATGCATCTAAAACCAAGCTTCTCTCTTTACATCATCAACATTTTAATCCACATTTGTCATCAATTGAAATGAATGGCTCTCGTCTTCAGGAGGCCTCAAGTTTTGACAAGCTTCTGGGCTTGACCATTACTCCTGATCTTAAATGGAACACGTATATCAAATCTGTTGCCAAGGCCGCTGGAAAAATGGTGGGATCTTTCTATCGATCCAGTAGATATCTCACTGCTGATGCTATTCTCTATCTATATAAGAGCCAGGTACGTCCAAGGATGGAATACTGTTGCCACATCTGGGCAGGAGCTGCTAGAAAGGACTTGTCCTGCCTTGATAGAGTTCAAAATAGACTTCGTAGCCTCGTAGGAGATGTCCTTTTCTCCTCCTTACAACCTCTATCTCACAGAAGAGATGTTGCGAGTTTGTCTCTGATGTATCGTTATTTTCATGGAAAGTGTTCAACTGAGCTTCAATCTATGGTCCCCCCTCGCCAAACTTTCACAAGAAACACTCGTCTAGCTGTAAACACTATCAATAATTTCCCCCACTCTTTATCTGTGCCTAAACCTAAACATAGATTTCATGAACAAAGCTTCTTTCTTAGAACTGCACGCCTGTGGAATTGTCTTCCGTTTTCCTGCTTTCCGGCTGACTACAATATGGTTGTGTTCAAGTCTAAGGTAAATAAGTTCTTGATGAGCCGTTCCATATAAGTTATTAAATTTACCAAATTTTCATTACTAATGATTACTATATTGACCAACTTCTACTGTACACTCTTTAACCCTTATCCTTGAGTGGCCTCTGGGCCTTGATAATGTGGTGATGCCTTTGTAAAAAAAAAAAAAAAAAAAAAAAAAAAAAATGTTAAAAAATACACATTGTTCGTGACTACTCCCTTATTTTAATATATACATATATATATATATATATATATATATATATATATATATATATAATCTAAAACATTGAGGCCGCTAGCATGTCATCTAATTGTTTTCATTAAATGGCTTACAATATTTATTTCATCAATAATAATTAATCTAGAATTTTCGAAACATGTTCACAATAATTTTACATCATCGTTTGTCAATTTTAAAACAGGTAATGCTGATTATTAATTGTGAGAGTTCAATTCCATATGCTGTGTTACCTTCTATGTGAAAGACACGTATACTACATGCTTTACACATAATATTAGTTACATTAAACTAATATTATCAGATATAGTATATATTAAAAACAAATGCTTTTTTCCAATTTTTATCACCAAAAATTAATATTTGTGAATATTTCTCACAGTTGTTTCTAGGAATGGTTTCTTGCTTTAAAAGAATAACAATGAAACTAATAACAATACTAATTACAATCGTAAATATTTTTTATGTTTCTGAAATTTTCAGATGAGTAATAATTTATATTATTTAGATTAGTCATTTGGAGTTTTATACTCACAATTCTTAGCCACTATATTCGCAGATCTTCTTCTGGTGTATTGTTTCGAAAATGCAAATGTTTCTATCAAATTAGAAAATATCAGTCTTGTAACATTTATCGAATCTACGCAATTATTATGTTCTCCTTCTGCCAATCATATATTGAGAATTGTCAATTATATTGTTAATGTGGTACGAATTGATGAGTTTACCATTGTTCCCTAGAAGAGGTTACGAAACTCTTCTGAGGAAAAATGGTAAGAATTGAAAATTCTCAAAATATGATGGACGGAAGGACAGCGTAGTAATTCCATGGATTAGAAATTGCTATAAGTCTGAAAATTTCCAATTTGACAGGAGCATTTCCAATTTCGATACAATACAGTACCAAGTACATTGTCCGTTACGCCACGAAATTTACCACTATTGACCATCACTTATATGCGCACAATAGAGCGGCAATAGACTGCATCAGACATTAGCATCTCGATCTTTGCCAACAAGCGAGGACTGTCAAATACCATAATGCAAATTAAAAAGAAAAATATTTTAAATTTAAAAAAATATTCCCTGAATTTCCATGATTAGGCCCGTTTAAAGAGTCGGGAATTCAATTTTTTAACAGATAAATGTGTTTATTTTAAAATGTCTCCAGTTGTGTACTCTTTTAACCGAATATTATGGAGTTCAATACTACAGCGCTTTCAAAACAGTAGATCCTTCATTATCGAAGCGCGTGTGCGCATGAGTGAGCATCCATAACCTAAATCGGACATTAAAATCATGATCTTCAAGAATAAAAGAAGAACCTGCAAAACGCGATCAAGTAAAGTAAAAAAAAAGTATATATTTTCCTGTCTTCTAATGATCGAAAATTTAAACTAGAAGCCTATAATTTTAACAGAAAATCAGAAGTGTTCTGTTTTTTAACCGTCATATTATAAATTTCAATATTCCCGTGCTTTATAAACAGTGGATTGATCCTTTATCTTAATATAACCCTATATATTTATACATATATAAATTGAAAAGATAAGGAATAGGCGTTACGTACAATTTTATTAAATATTAAGATCACTTAGGATGAAGATGTGAAGAAGGTGAAAATGAATATCCTTAGGCTATGGCATTTCGAGCCTAAATGCTTCTTAATAGAAAAAAAAATAAAATCTAGCATTATACTAGCAAAAGAGTATACAAATAAAACCGAATAGAACATATTTAGATGAGGAATGAAAAATATAGGGGATGAGAAATAATGGATATTATTAAAAGATAATCGGCAAGTAGAGTTAAAGTAGGATTAAAATAAATATATATATATAAAGACAAAATAATCCAAGTGTAGGCAAGATAGAAAGAATCAACACACACATATATATATATATATACAACATATATATATATATATATATATATATATATATGTATATATGTATGTATGTATGTATGTACATACACATATGCGTCTGTGTGTGGGGGGTCTTTAGATATGATTTTCTTTATTTCGTCCCATACGTCGTTTGAATAATATACAAGATAGGAACAGTGATCCGAATGATCTAAATACCACAAACAATAATTCTAATTATTTTTATTCAACATTTAGTTGACACTTTGCTTCCGTGACGGCTTCTTTAATTACATTGCTTTTGGACAAATCTGTTTTTTAATTATATTTTTTGTCTTTCAGCAATATTTAACACATGTTTAACTACAATTTTAATTACCCTTTGGGGCCTTGTTTAGAAGCGACGAGCGAGAAATTATTTTGCATTCAATTTGCAATTCTGTATATAATAAAGTAACAGGAAGGAGTGCGGTAAATCTGGCAAACCAAGGCAAGAATCCTTGATATTATAATTTTTTCAGAAAACTTGGGACGTTTTCTGTAAAGCGATGAGATTTTGTTGCTAAACAGGTTTTTCGGTGGTATGTACATTAAGGCGATACACATGCAACGATTTCAGCAAAACGCATTTCATTAAAATATTAGTAAAACAGGCACAGATATTCAACATTGGCGATTGGAAAGGGGTTAGTGTTTAGTTGTCAGTGCGTGACTTCTTAGGTTGAGGGCTCTTGTATAACCTGTCAGCGTCATGACTCTGTTATCCGGCCGTGTAACGTGTCGTACGGGACAGTTTACAAAGTTAGACTACCTAATACTCCGAGACATCAGTGGTATGCAATATGGTTTCCATTTTACTAGATCTACAGCAGACGTGCTAACTGTTATATCATATGATTAGCGTATCTTTTGATCTTCATCTTCGTTTTTAGGAGAATTGCTCTTGACATGTCAAAGGCCTTTGATAACGTATGGCATAAAAGTCTACATCACAAGATCTCTACCTATAGTATTGTTATAAATGTCTTCTCAATAATTAAATCAATATTACAATATGGTTGTCATCAAGTCTAACGTAAACTATGTCTTGATGGGCCGTTCCCTTAAGTAATTCAATTTACCAACTTTCTACTAATAATAATTACTACGATGTTGCTCCATTGACTACCGTACACTCAACAACCCTTAGTCTCGATTGGCCTCCAGGCCTTGATAAGTGGTGATTTATTTGTAAAAGTTCATATAAAACACAATATAGAAGGCCAACCTTTGTTCGAACCCAAGTCGCAAATAGATCACAACCAGAATGCAAATCCGAACAGTTATCATTTTTTCCAGACGCTCACCTATCGTATAAAAAATTTGTCTTTCCATCCTGTGCGTGTAATTTGTTGAACAGAATAACTGATTAATTTCTATGTTGTAATTTGCCTTGGTATCTGATTATCGATCCATTTTCGACCGTGCTGCTGTAGAAACGTTTATCAGTGTTTTCGTTGCAAGAATTAGATAAAAAAAAAAATGACGCTTTGTGTGTATACTACCAAACCTGTATTTACGATATTTAACAATTAAGGTTGAGTGTTCATCCTAAAATGACACACCAACATGAGAAAAATAATAATGGAAAATTGTATGTTCACGGAAAATCAAATTGTCCTATGTTGGTTCTTCCCCTCTTGGTCGATGTTCCACATTACTATCCGTAGTTCTGTGTTTGACTTTTACTTTCTCCTATTTTGCTTGTTAATTTTAGTCGCGTACTCGAGGTTGTTTCGAACGGCACGAGGCCGGGGAGACCTTACAGAGCATTCTCAAAAGGCTATAATCGCTTAAACCAGGAGCAACGTAACTCTGGTTAAAAAGCGCTCAATATTTCTTGTGAGGCGATGAACGGAGAGATCAAACCTTCCACCAATGATTTGCGGGCACGGCGCCTTACCTCTGAATAATATTAGTTGATCCTCGAACACTTTGTATATCGATTGGTTCTATGCGGCCTGTTCTTACGATATCGCTGATTATACGGAAGTCACAAAAAGTTGCAACATATGTCAATCTAAAGTGCCAGCCCATTTCTAAAGCTGGATATATTACTTTTCCGAAGACGAAACATTTACGTTAATCTATCCGGTGTTTTAATAAAATCTTAAACGACCATATATATTTAAAGAAATCAATAAAATTCAGGAAAAACGTTATGACCTGTGTTCTCGTCATCAATGTTGGATTTTATTTGCCATAAGCAAACCTACGTCGTCACACCCTAAGATGGAAAGACTAGTGCTAGACGCATCATACCAGACGAGGAAACAATGCATACTCTATGCATGTAGTAATGTAAAAGTTCAGATAATTTAAATTGTGGAGAAGGTGTTTATCACGCTAGACAGACCTAACTTTATTTGCAACAGCATCATTAATGTCCTCAAAATATTTTGTACGATTCATATTGTATGTGAATGGCTGGCTGTGGTGTTTGAAGAAGATAAGAGATATCAGGTAGAGTGTTATTAGTAATTGTAATCTGTGGTTGAGAATGTTTGCTGTTTTGTTAAAGGAAAGAAGCTTTGTCTTAGTAGCAGTAACGTTTCCATCTGTTTACGGCTCCATACAACAACAGACTAGAGGTCGTTCCCTAATGTTTTTGTTATTGTGTTAGATACATGTAAAGATTTTATTTTATCGGATCGTGGAAAATTTTAACAGAGAAATCGTTAGTTGATTAACAATTTATTCATATATATATATATATATATATATATATATATATATATATATATATATATATATATATATATATATATATATATAAGAAAGGATCCACGTGTTGTTTTAACAGATTTCAAGCGTACATGGCGGTTTACGCTATTCCTATGCCAAATGGTTACATTCATTGTGCGTAATGAAATAGGCAAAAAATAGGCAAGTTGTTTATAAATATTATGAATTGTAAAGCTCCAAGAACCAAACCCTGGGGCACTCCTGCATTAATATACTCTTTGTACCTATGTGCGTTAATGACAACCTGGACTTTCCTTTTTTCGAAGCAGGATTTAATTATATTTATCATTTTCCAGTAACACCATATTAGTTAATGTGCATTAAGAACATTTAATGCGAAACTATGTTAAAGACTTTAAATATATCAAGGTTACAGTGACTTGCATCCATGCCTTATCTATTGTGGTAAGGATATCCATTTAAATATCTGCAGTAGAATGGTATTGTCTAAAACCGTACCGCTGGTCAGAGTGAAAATTAGATTTGCGAGGTGGTGGACTCGTTCTAGATAGATTAATGATTAAAAGCGTCCAGAGAAGAGAGTGGGGACTTATAAAATGATAATTAAGTAAGTCGGTCCTTTCACATGGATTATTGTACACTGGTACAGCAGAGAGAGTTTTCCAGCTATTAAGAAAACAAGATTCAGCTAGGCATTTGTTGTTGAGTTTAGAGAAGTACTAGGGTAAGGTCAGCTGAATATATCTGAATTAGTATAGTATGAATGAGATCAGGCGTACATGCTTTCGATGGACCAAAGTTTTTTATGATATCACGGACATAGGAAAGTGTGTTTTTCATTAAGTTTGGCTCTAGTCTGCATAGCGAAATTTGAAAGATTTGGGGGGGGGAGATCTAAAGTGGAGTTGGGTGCAAATCGCTTGGCAAGCAGTTTAGTCTTCTTAATCGCCGTGCAAGCGACCTATTAGTTGTTGAAAAATTAATGAATTACTGATTGTTTTTGTTTACTACTTTATCTACATTTTTTAACATTCGCAAGTTCCTATGTTCTGCGATTCTATTATCTGGTTGTTTCCGCATTTTTTTTTTTTTTTTTTGCTGTGGCGTTTTTACTTTGGAAATGATTTCTAACACCCATGTATTGGATTTTATCTTTTATGTCCTAGCGGACTTCTCAGTGAAATAAATGTTGCCTTTTGGCAATGGCAGCTTCACAATTTGGAGAGAAACATTGGATAGAGTAGGACTTCTTATATTACCTTCGTGTACGAACATGTGCTTCAATAGCTGCGTTGTACGATTTTGGCGGTCTCATTAGTCTACCGTTCAACAGGAAGAGAAAATATATTTGTATTGGAGGGGAATCTATTATATTTATCATGGGTTTTTGGTCTTGGCACTTTTGTCATTCTCCCAGCAAATTCAAATGTATTACTGTAATCAGATTTACTTATGTAGTGTTAATTGTCATTTAAATAACAATATATTCTTTTATTGTGTTCCTGTATTTGCGAATATCAAGGCTTGTTAAATTCAGTAAATTCTTATGAATTATGTTCTATATACTCTGGTTTCAATACGTTGTGGCTGTTTAGTAGAAAAATGTTAATACCACAAGTATCATATCAAATTAAAAATGTCATCTTAACGATTGTCTTGTTGAGCAACATTATTGTGAAAATCCACATCATTCTACATTACTTCTAATACTTCATATTTAACTGCATTTCCTGACAACTGCTAATGATCATTAGTAACAAAAAAGGCTGATACAGACGTTCCTATAAATACATACTTAATAGTCTATTTTGTTTCATGTTTTTACAAACCTATTAATGTTTTGCTACATATTTCATTCTTTTGAAACAGAAAATTTATAATGTTTAAAACCTCAATATACATTGCTAGCATGTCATTCAATCCCTGTCGATAATCGTATTATCTGAATTCCTACTCAGAATAAATAGATTAGATTTTGGTCAGTTCATGAATATTTAAGCTTGTTAAAAAGAAAAGAAAAGATGTATGTAATTTATTTCTGCAATATTTTTTAATTGGATTTTCTCATTGTACACTTTTCTGAATTCCATTTGCTTTATTTTTATAATTTCAATTATAAATATTTGTTTGATTCAAATAGAATGTTATTTCTATAAATTTTATGCGTTTTTTATTATTTTGTTTATTAATTTTAATATTATTTTCCGCAGTTCGTTTTTATAGTTAAACTTGACCAGCAAGGCGGCCAGTGTTGAAAGCTTATAAAATACACATTCATGCAGTTTCGCATTTATTATTATAAAAATAATTGTGTATTAATAATTATATTGTACTCAACATATAGCAATTATTTCAAAAATAAGAAAAATCGGTGCGATCAGCTAAAATCGTGCCAAAATGTTATTCCGAATGGCGTCGTAGACCGAGGAGCCAATCGCAGTTCTTTGACGAATGCCGAGATGCTCTCCAAATGATACCTTGGTCCAGAGAACTCGCCCGGCTTAGAGGTGCATACTATCGGGAATAACTGGAGGGGGCGCTTCGGATCCTCTTGGCAGCGGCTAGAGTTGTCGGAAGAGGAGGCGCGCTCTCAATAGAATTGGGCGCCAGGGTTACCTCAACAATACCGAGTTTTCTCTGACTTGGAGATTAGTTCGGAACGCGATATGGCTTTTTTGTCCGTGACGCGAGAAGGATGAGATAGTAACCATATATCATGTTTTAGCAATTCGTGAGTTCTGGGCGTATGTTAGTGGATTTGACTGTCGTCGTCTACAATGCGGAACCCCTGGACTAAGGAGTAACGAAGGGGGTTCCTAACGATTTAAGCCGTGGTTAGACTCGTAGTGTATACTACTCGTTTAGAGATAGGGCATAAGGGAAAGCCACCTTCTGATCAGCATCTAATTTTATATTTAAAGCACCAACTAAGAATCAAAATTAAATGTGATAGGAGGGAGTTACCTTGCCCAGTTTTTAGTCTTAGTTTATTACACACCGCTAGTTTATGTGCATTCACACAGAACAGGCTTGAATACGTGTTCCCTGTCTAGGAATGGAATATATCAACCTTTAGTCCCAGAACTAAATAGTACATCCCAGAGAGGATTAGTCCCTTAGCTAGTGTGATTTCTTTTTCCCCCTTAGTACTACTCACTCCAGTACTTAGGAAATAACTATTGCTTTCTGCATTGTGGGCGGAAGGCAGCAAGCGTTTAGATTATTAGTGAGGTTGTAAGGGCCCCATATTTATACTTACATAGTATCTGTAGTATTTTGTTTAGTTTATTTTTTTTCTTTATTTTGGGATGTTTTAATGCTGTTATGTTTTTTGTCCTACTCCCCTATCATCATATTATTGTAAATATTGTTTGTTCTTTCCTTGGTCACAATTGCATTGTTTTTATGCATTGGATTTTATATTGTACTTTTGTAAGTGTGGGTAAAAACGTCCACACATGTGTATATGTTTGTACAAATAAAAGCATTCGAAAATGGGTTTATATTACTTTTAAATCGCAGGTCAATAGAGTAAATGTGGTATTTTAATGAATGATACTAGTGTAGAGAATAGCCAAAGTGAACGATCACCGACACCCACTATACCTCCGCATCTAACCCCTTTGCTGCTGGATTTGTGCCTAATCTTTCCCCTTCATTAAATATTTGCTGTGTTCATTCCAATAAAGATTTTTGTGCAAAAATTAAAAAAAAATAAAGTTATATTTTATTTAACTTATTTTATCTGAAGTCTGAAACCGTTTTATTTTCCAACCAAAAATCAGAAAACCAAAAGAGGAAATAACTGTGATAGTTTAATTGAAACAGAGCACGTTATTAAATATTTGTTTTCATTTCGAAATATTATTCTAAGCTGAATTATTATTTTTATTTTTAATTCAGAGGAAATTTTTTTTCGCTTATTCTTAATTTTTAAGTAACCTTTTTATTTGTTAGAGAAAAAAATTAAAACTAATGTCCCCATTTACTTGACAGTTTAGCGTGGGGGATAACTTTTCTATATAAATTTAACGTAAAATGATCACCCACTTCTTGTCCACAAAGCGTGACAACCAGACATGACATCTCTAGCATTTTTTCAAGTTTGGCGATGGAGGGGGTACACAACATTACAAATACAAAAACTTTTAGTTTTTTGTGGTGGGGGGGGGCAGGAATTACATTTGAAACATAAAATAACGATAAATTTAATTAATTTTTATGAAACTATTCTGTACTTTCACCTAACAATTTTATAAACAGAACGAATCCCAAAATATGATCAGATTCAAATTATTTTTTTGGGGGGAAGGGGGATAACATTAGAAATATAAAATGACGAAAAATGTCATTTAATTGTTTTTGGAATTAAGTTTTTTTTTCTTTTTTTTTTTTTGAGATCGCACGGGCATTCGCTGCTATTTTTATTGAAACAAATGCTGTAATGATTTATTTTTAATTATCTTTTCTTTGCAGGGGGATCTTACAGTGCTCAATATCCGGGGAATATTTTCTTCTCTTTGTAGCCCTTCTGCTGAAAAATCTTCTTTTCTTTTTGGCGATTACATTTACATGTTTCATCCGTTCTTGTATTTTTATTGTGGGGGTATCTACGTTGCCCATGATGAAAATTATTAGTATACAGGTGTGTTTCAAACAGAACTTCACGTCAACCCAGGCAACGTTGGGTACCCATGCTAGTATATATATATATATATATATATATATATATATATATATATATATATATATATATTATAACTCCTATAATTTGAACATCCGTTTCGTTCAAATTAGAGGATGCTGTTCAAGTTTCGTGATAAAAAATATGCTGCAGTTAACTTTAATTTTCTAAGAATTAAGAAATAGTAAATGAAATTCATTACTATATGATACTTCAAGTATATATTAAGTTGAGATTACGATATATTGCAAGTAAGAACTGTTAAATATTATTACCAGGAACAAAAACATTAACAATAAATTAAATCTACTCTTACTTGTTAGGTATTTATTACTTAAGTTATCATCTACAGAAATCATACATTTATGTAAAATACAGTTTTTTTTAGTTATTTATTGCAGTTTCTATTTTCATCGATTGAGCTCTCGGGCGCTGCCATTGTATTCCGTAAGCGATCACGAAAATCTACAATTTCATAGTTCTGTAGCTTCCTTATGATTATATCTCTTCGGGGTGATATTACTTGCAAAAATAGTTGTTACTAAAGTAAGGACTTTTTTCTAGAAATTTTATAACCGTCTCCATAGACTTTTCTGCATCATCCCATGCTATTACTTTTTCAGAGTGTTCTTGGTTATTTACATAAGGGTCAAGAGAATGTGGTCTGTCGCTATTTTCATCACCATTACTGCCTTCAGGATATTGATCAGTAGTTTCCTCATCTTGCTGAACCTACATTTCAACATCATTTGCATTAAGTGATTTAAGAACAGTGTGGTTGTTCGGTAACTGTTTGGTTTCAAGAATTTTTTCGAGACCAGATGTATTCTCTGATTCTTTCAGTCCAGAAGCCTTTGGCGCTGGGCATAATTTACCCCACACTTTTGTTAATGTGCTTGCTCGAACTAGATTCCATGCACTTGCCAGAGAAAACATGGCATCTTCCATAGTAAAATGGCGCTGAAAATCGCTTATACTCACGGTACTATTTATCATATTCATCATGAAATCATTTCTGTAGAAACATTTTAAGTTCCAAATAATCCCTTGATCCATAGGTTGGATGAGAGAAGTCACATTAGGTGGTAAGTAGCACACAAAATTATTCCCGCAAGATGACACTAGTTCTGACTCAGGAGTATGTACTCTACAATTGTCCAATAGAAGCTTTGAATCAGGTTTACCTAATTCAAGAAAACGCCTCTGGATAACTGGCACAAATTCCTGCAAAAACCATTTTTAAACAACTGTTGATTCATCCATCCATTTCGTGAGGAATAATATGATACTGGCAAAGGCGAAACTCCTTTCAATGCTCGGGGAAACTTTTATTTGCCAATGACAAGAAGCTTAAGTTTATGAGTTCCAGAAGCATTAGCGCATACCATCACTGTTAGTCTTTGTTTATTTAACTTGAATCATTTTATTTTCTGCTCCTCGGGTCCGGCTAATGTTTTTGTAGGTAAGCACTTCCAATTTACGCCACTTTCATCAGCGTTGTAAACATCCTCTGGTGTTAAACCATAATCGGCAATTATCGTCTTGAATTTGTCACAATGATTTATTGCTGCGTGTGTATCAGCAGACCATTGTTCGCCTGACATTGTTAATTATCTTATACCATGTCTACTCTTAAAGCTCCTCAGCCAACCTTCACTGAATTCCATATCTTCTGCGATATTCAACTCTTCCTTAAGAGATTTTGCTTTAGCAAGTGACATGGGCCCAGATATAGCTACACCTTTATTCTGTTTTGCTGCAAACCACTCATGCAATATTCGATCGAATTAAACTTGGTTTGGTCTGCGAAGAGTCCTTCTTTTGAAATGTCTTTTATTTGAATAGAAAGGAAAAGCCTTCAATATTTCCTCCTTTTTCTTTTTGATGTAAAACAATGTACTTCTTCCAATCTTATAATCTCTACTATAAAGCTATTTTCAACTCCAGCATCTAATTTTTCTATAATGTGACGTTTTTCGAGTAAAGTCAGTGTCACTTGTTTTCTTTTAGAGTTGTAAGCCATTGTGATGGGTTGTTTTACACTATTTTAAATATAGCAATCTGAAAAAAAATTACAGTTAGTGTAAATTAATTATCAATAGTTTATCTACATTAATTACATAGTACCAATATTAACATTCCTGCGCAATATCTGACTAAACCATGTAAAGTTTTACTGCAACTCCGCATCAAATATGCTAATAAAATATTAATGACGAGACAGTTAAAGTTTAGAGAACTCCAGGTTTAGAAGAAGTCCAAATGAGAGGGTCCAAATTAGAGGAAGTCCAACTTTAGAGGAAGTTCAAATTAAAGGAGTGTTACTGTATATTAGTCCACGCGCGAAAGAGTAGGACACAAAATGTTTTAAATAATAATAATAATAGAATAACAATAGCAAAGGCTTTCGCTGGCGGGGACTATTATTGACCGCAACCAGTTATACAATCCTTACGAAATTTCCATCTCTATTTTTCTCGTTATGTACTGAATATTTGTTAATGAAACCTATATGAAACATGTTCCTCATTAAATTTTAAAGATGTTCTATTCTTAAATAAGTTATACAAAATTTAATCTAAAATATGATTTTAAAATGTTTGTTAAAAAATATCAGATTTTCTCAATATTCAGATCTGTATTACAAAGGGGGGTGTTGCAAAAAATGAGTTGTGGTGTGAGGAGAAATACAAACTGAAACCGGGAGAATATTCAGACCTGTAAAAATACAAAGAGGAGCATGCAAAATGAGTTGTGGTTTGAGGAGCAATACAAATTGAAATAGAGAGAAGGAGAGTTTGAAAATGTAATCTTAAAAAGATTAGATACAAGTTAGAAAGGCATTTCATCTAAAGCATGAAAATTGTTAAACAAAATGTTTTTACTATAGGCTTTAAAAATAAAGGTACACGATTTAATTTTTTAAAGTGCACTTTTATAAATTTTACAAAGTAAGGTATAAAATTTAATTTAAATTGAATCAAAAAATTACCTTGGATTTATTTTATGTAATGTACATATGGTTGCAATTTAAAAACATTATCTTTCATCTAGCAATTAATGATATAGATATAAATTTTTTAATGATTTTTTAAAGTGCAACAGAATGCATATTGCATAAAATAAATCGAAGGTAATTGTTTGATTCAATTTATATTAAATTTTTATACCTTACTTTGTAAAATTTATAAAAGTGCACTTTGAAGATACATAAATTTCAAATTAAATCATGTACCTTTATTTTTAAAGCCTATAGTAAAGACATGTTGTTTAACAATTGTTATGCCTTGGATGAAATGCTTTTCTAACTTGCACAAATAAGAACATATGATTCAGAAAAAAAACACCATAAACATTTAGTTAGGCCAAGAAAACAACGTCACACACCACGCGATTTATATGAGTCCCCATGATACAACATATATATATATATATATATATATATATATATATATATATATATATATATAGAGAGAGAGAGAGAGAGAGAGACACACACACACACAACACATACACACACACACACATATATATATATATATATATATATATATATATATATATATATATATATATATATATATTACGCTCGTATTAGGTTACTATGTCTTACTCCCTTCACATAAACATCTAACCAATAGCTATCACGTTATGTTAAATAATTTAAGATATTATTTAAATCGTATTATTTGGATTCATTAGACTACTGTTCTCATCTTGAGTATGATATTCACAACGTTTCCGTCGATGTAAACTCCGGACTTCTTCAGGTGTATCTTCCGATCTCGTGATTTTTTTTCAAACCCGGGAATTTAGATGGAATTCCGAGTGGAACCGTTAATTTGCTTCACGGGGTCGCATGCTCTTTTTCTGTCAGCTATGATAAGATAGATATCCTAAGTACATCGCAATTGTGGTGCAGTGATTAGAATGAAAATCACACTTTAGATGAGAACAGTATACCGATGAATCCAAATGATGCGAATAACCAATCCTCATCTCAAAAATTCAGAAACGTCATATTATTTAATATGACACATTACAACTTCCAATCATAGTCTTGCCTTCGGTTCTTTATGCCATAATCAGATTATTTCTCAATATTACTTTAAATTTCTTTAGAACATTTAATTAGGAACAATTAATTGAATTTTCTCCTAATTTTAAAAATGCACACTGAAAAGCAATTTACATTTGCAAATGATTTTATGACAGAATTCTTAGACTACAAAATAATGTGTTTATGTTTTATTTCATTCATTTTATGCGTTTTCCGATTATTGAAACGGATTGTCAAGTTGAAAATCGGGGCATTCTTAATGTCATTAGAATTTTTGATTTAACGGTTTTATTAAAGTCGACTGAACTGATATTGATGTGTTCGCTTTGAATAAATTGCCAATATTAACCAAGTGTTTATTATTACGGTTCAAAATAAAAATTATGATCTCCAGATAGGATCATATAGTTGACAATTTCAGTGTGATCAAGAGGATTGAATTTTTCTTCACATAAATGGAGGCACAATAACCTGAGAATTAGCGGAGCATCTGAATTTTCAGCAGATTGACTGCGATAAAAAAATATTTAATAGTTAATAATGAGAAAGGCTCTTAAATATTTTTCGATTAAATATTTTATTGGTAGCATTTATTAAATAAGTGACACACTCCCTAATCTATTTAAATATATGAAGGATATATATATATATATATATACATACATATATATATATATATATATATATACATACATAAGTATATACACTGCGGTTAAAATTATTAACGAGATTGCATTTTTTCTCCCCCTTTCAGAAACTTACCGGTAGTTTCGTATCAAAAGCTCCAGAAACTTTGGCAATGATGAGCTGCGCGTACTGTGAAAATTTCGTACTGTTCTGTGCAATGTAAACAATTCCACATCGTAATTGCTGAATCCACGGTATTTGATGTGTGCCAAATTATTAACAAGGCAGTTTGTTTCGTCAATAAAATGGGTCATAAAGGTGGTTTGAGTAGTTCTGAAAAGAGTACTATTACAGAACACTTAGCAAAAGTTAAAACTACTCTCGAAATATCTAAAATTATAGGAAGATACCATCAAGCTATAAAAATTTTTTCAAGGATCCTACAAAGGTACACAAGAGAGCTGATAAAGGTAAATCTAGTTTTTTCACGCCGTTCTCTACTCCAAATAAAACGTGAGGTTGTTAACGACCCTGGGCAGACAACTCGAGAATTCTTTGACCAACCGGATTGAAGAATGTCTCAAAAAGTACTCCATACCTTCTGTAAGAAGTGGCAAAGCCCCCATTAAAGCAACATCATATATAAAACCGATTGAAATGAGCAGAGGACAACATGAAAAAGTATTTTCCAAAGTTTTGTTCACGGAGGAAGTACGTGTCACTCTTGATGGTCCAGATGGCTGGAGTAAGTGATGGGCCCTAGATGGACGACATCGTCATCAGAGTTTAACACGCCAACAAGATGGTGGTGGGGTAATGATCTGGTCTGGGATTATCGGAGGTACTTTAGTTGGCCCATGGAGAGTCCCAGAAGGCGTAAAGATGACGTAAAATGCTTACATAGCTTTTTTAAAGGAGCACTTTGAACCATGGCTGAAGAAGCAAAGATTGACGTTTAGAGGAACCATTATTTTTATGCAGGATAATGCTCCCTCGCAGGCAGCAAACAAAAGCAAAGAATGTTTGCAACAACTGGGGTTTTCTGGGCTACGGTATATGAAGTGGTCTGCGAGTTCACCAGATTTGAACCCAATTGAGAACATTTGAAGTATCATGAAGCGACACCTCCATGCAAGTGGACGCCAATTTTAGAGCAAAGATGAGTTGTGGGATGCTGTCCAAGAGGTATCGTGAGGAAAAACTATTGACGAAATCACAAATTTGACTAATTCTTTAGACTAATGTCTTTTGCATGTCATTTATAAAAATGAATCGCATATCCCCTACTTATTATGCCAACGTAGAAATTGATATGTAGTTATTGTGCGCTAAGGATTTCCCTAGTTCATTTTATGTTTGAAAATTATTTCAATAAACAAATTATGGGTATATTGTGTTTTTTTCTTCACCCCGTTAATAATTTGATACACTGAAATAAACAGATATTTCTATCTACTGCCATAGTTTTGCTAATACTGCTTTAAATACTTTTATTTTCTGACTGGAGTAGCTGAATCGTATTGTAAGCACGTTCTTAAAGTTTCATGGATTTTTATTCACTCGTGCGTTAAATATTTAAAAAATGTAAACGCGTTAATAATTTGATACGCAGTGTCTATATATATATATATATATATACTTACATACGTATATATATATATATATATATATATATATATATATATATATACATACATAAAGACATAAATATATATAAAAAGAGAGAGAGAGAAAAAGAGGGGGAGATAGCAAGACGAAATGAGAGAAAGAAGGAAGAGATCCCAATTTTTTTTTAACGAACACGATAAAGTAAGCGCTACATATTGCAACACGGGGAATAAATCTGTTATTTAGTTTTCTTTGGTGCAATTATTACACGTTTCGCTCTGGCCAAGAAATTGATTTTTATTAATTTCTAAATACATAACACGAACAATGCTTCAAGCAAACTAAATTTCAATACATATATATATATATACACACAAAAATGTATATTTGCGCATGCGTTGAGAATACAATTGAAGTATTTTTTTTATAAAATTATTGAAGTAATTTTACGATTTTCTTAAGCAATGTGAAAACACTGTCGAAGTATATCGAGTTGTTAAATATTAAATAATCTGCCTGATGAGTCTTCTTGTCGGAAACCATTTGTTCTTTTCTAAAATAGTTTTATATTATCGCATATTATAATTATAATATTGAAATGATAATCTTTAATAACTCGATCAGTTATAAATAAATAGCCACACAATATTGTTTCACGTTGTTATACAAGAATGTGTTTGTGCTTGTTCTGTTTATTATATTGTAAATTGTCCAATAATGTATATTTAGGATTCAACAAAATAGGCTTTTGATAGTAATATCTTGCCACCAGAGTATTTTAGACATTTTTTAATGTTTCATATAGTTGATATTATATTGTACTCAATGCACATATTGGGAATAAGATTTTGTGATTATTTGTTCATAATCACAGGTTTTCTTAATCGTATGAAACGTCACACTATACATATTACAATATATATTAAAGACTTTGTTGGTGTGTCAAATGGTTGGTCTGTCATATTTTTAATGCATTTTTATCGTTAAATGAGCAGGCGAGATTAATGAAATTTATTTTTATTTTTATCCAAGAAACATGATTAGATTGTCCGTTACCCTTGGCTTTCAAGTAGTATTTTAGTTAGTTTATAATTATTTTATTTGAAATATTATCATGATCTGTATGTCACGTTTAAAATTTTAATGTGAAATCTGTTATTCTGTCGTTTTCATCTATTCTTTTATCTCTGCATAATAGCTTCTATAGGTATTCTTCGCTTCGTATCTGTCATGTTTATTTCCTTAGCTATATTACATTTTTGACTTTTCGATTTTAATGATATTTGCTACAGCTATATTTCAACATGAAGCCTGCTACAACTACATTAAATTCGGTTTCTGTTTTCTGTTTTAATGCTAGAGTTTGATACTTTTGCAATCTAACTTATAGACGCGTTATCATTATTATGTAAATATGTAAATTGGTTATTCCCTACTCAATGGGGTCGAATCTGTTCCAGATAGTCCCTCTGTAAATAATTCTACACACATACTGTGTTCGAAATAACACAACCGTTTAATCTCCACGCAACTTGCTTGCTCAGGAATATATTGTAAGTGTTCAGTCCGTCTGCAAAACATAACAAGAAAATACTCCTCGCAAATAATGACAAATATTATTTGGAGGATATGTGAGTAATACTAATAAATAAGAAAAATACTTTTTATTGGTTCTGGTTAATGAGAAAAGACATGCTGACACATTTCACCGGAACGGTATTAATCTGGGTTAACGAGTTTTGAAATTGACCTCGTGTGAACCTTCGCTTTAAAGCGCGTCGAATTTGGAAAGAATCCATTTTTTATTCCTACTTTGAATCTGACACTTGCATTGACCTGTCGGTCTGTTTCTCAGTCTATCCAACTGTATTGTTCCAAACTGCAAGGTCTAATTAAGAATTTTCACTTCAGACCATTCTTGATTTGTGAACTATATCATAAATATTATGGGATTTTCTGTTCCCCTTAGATTCGTCGATTAACGAGTCTTAATTTAACACAATAGATCGTTCGGAAACTGATAAAACAATTTGCTGCGCGTGTTTTATTTAAAATAGCACGTATTAGTATTATTTGATTGGCTAGGATGTGTATCAGATTGCGATCTTATTAATTCACCAATATAGAAACAAACTTGGCTTGAAAACGATTTCTTTGTAGTTCAATTATCAATTCAAACAAAACAGGTCATTTCCAGTTAATATTCTAAACACGAAAAATACATCTCTAATCATTGTTTAAATTATTTTTTCTAAAAATGACTTCATTTTGTTTTCTTATTTACTCTAACATCGTCATATAACTTCCTTCAGAATAACGACGTAAACAGGACTCTTGCAACTTAGTTTGTAATAATGGAAAGAACTGTTTTAACAAAAATGTTTTCAACTGAAAAAGGGCATTAACATTCTAATTTCAAAAAATGTTCGTTTAATAAGATATGGAGCATACCCTTCAACACTGAGCTCTACTGGCCCCCAGTTGATTTTCTCAGTTATTTTTCAATAATTAATTTGAATCAATTAATACATGAATCATGCTTCAGCAAGTTGATAATTATGTTACCATTCCTGTAAATTAAGAAGTAATGTCATGCAAACCGACACCAGCAAATGGCATCCTGATTATTAGTTTGGTTACATTGGATTGCAAATGTCATCTCTAAGATGAATCTCAACTGTCCGTTTAAATGTATGCATGCACACACACACACATATATATATATATATATATATATATAATATTATGTTAAATGGATGTATTTATGCATATATATATATATATATATATAGTAATTTATGCATGTATGTAAGTGTGTGTGTATGTCTGCCTTCAAATTTCGACAAGGGCAACGGATTCTCACGATGTCGATATTGTTTTGAAGCTCGACTCCTCTTTAATTTAAATCTTCGCCACTTCCGTTCGTGCGATGGACGCAGCGACAAAGACATCATGTTGTTTTTCACATCTTTTTCTCATTCACACCTCCAAACACCCGGGCAATGCTGGACACCCAGACTGATTTATATAGTAGCCCATTAGGCAGGTGTTCAATTAATTTGTGTTGACAGAATTTTCAGATTAATGATGTAAACTTTTATAGTTCGAAAGAATTTTAAATCTATTTCTGGAGATATGTGTATACTGGTGTCAGGTACAAGATAAAGTTCTATACAGAATGTGATAGTGTTAAGTATTTGTATCGTTAAGCTGTTAAACCTACAACTGAAACATTTCTTTTTGCAACATGTGGAAAAAATAGATATTTCGAAGAAGTATGGCGTCATTTTGTATGTATTAAGAAGTAAGAGATGACTGTTTCCGTTAAAGTTGGAATGATCCAATCTATTAGAGGTTCCTTTTCCTTTGGGATCCTTCTTAACTAAGCTCGCTCTAGGATTAGGATTATAAGGTGTGAGGTAGACGATGAGAAAAAACGCTGAACAACCCTTATTGTGTAAGGGTTTGATTATATAAGCAGACGATTTAACAATAACTTATTTATATTAGACTTTAAAACGAGCATGGTATAGTAAGCTTTGAAGCAGCACTACGGTAGTATGTTTCGATTAAGAAAGGATCTTTGCTCATGAAATTTTCGTTTACTTTTAGACACACAGATGGTTGGTTGGTTGTTTTTGTTTTACGGCATATCAACCTTTTTCTGATTATTTAATGCCGAATCCAATAATTTTGAAAACTTTTTGGTAGAATATATTTGTTGTTTTCAAGTCGGTTTCTATTTAACCCATAGTTGGGCCCCTAATAGGTGCTACCACTCCGGGTCAGAGTGGATCTGGGAGCAATGGCAATTAAAGGGTTGCTCCACACTCCCCAAAGCCCACAAGCTGGGGCCTCACCACTGCATATAGTTTAAGGTCATCTCCAGGACCTAGACACACAGAGATAGCGTAGGAAATTATTGTCGGATGTTGAAGCTTGGCGAGTATTTGTTACCAAAACTTTCAATAAGACTCAGCCGACACTTGTTATAAAACCAATGATGGAGAAGAGATAGACTCGCGGCGTCTTTTCTACGATAACGCTAATACTGAGGGTGAAAATATCCTCGCTCACTTCGATTTCGAAGACAGTTCGGTACTTTTTCAAGGCAGGTATAGGTACACTTAAGAGTCTATCTTTAGATGTGGCCACAGTACTCTATCTAAAGATATATTTGGCGCTTTTACAGATAAACGATCGCGTCAGATATTAGAAACTTTCTGTATCAGTAAACTGATTTTACTATTTTTCCAGTAACTTTGGCAACAAATTTTGAGTAGGTCTTCAATCTCTCTTTTGGTATTATTATATATTTCTTTTTGGTATTATATACACAGTCCCATCTGATTACCGATTTAGAATCTTGTCTACGTTAAAGTTGTGTGAGTACTGATTTTAAAATAGATCGTGTATTGCCCAGAGAGTATTCAATCAACAATTAAGGAGTCTGTATGTTCTAGTTCATTTCAATTTTAAGACTGTCTTTAAGCAACTTTACGCCGATTTACTATTGTTATTCTTATTCAAAACGTTTTTTTTTTCTTTTATATTTCAATTTTGATCCAATCAGTGACCCTATTGTCTCTTTCATACTGACTGAAATCTTTCTATAAAAAGTCTTCACATTTATTTGCCTCTAACGCATCATTTATTCCAATTGTCTACATCCGCATTTATCGAAGATGTGTGCTAGACTAATAGATAACCTCGCGTTTTATGAAATTACATAGTACACGTAGGGGAATTTCTTCCAAACTATATACAAAACACTAGTGATCATATAAAAATAATCGCGTACAAAAGGTATTCTCCAATATTAAATAACAGAAAAGGGATAGCTAAAATTTATATATGAGCTTTCTTACAATATTATTAATTTCTCTTGGCATTTTAGTAAATTGCTGTTTTTTTTGCGACCGTAAATTATTTGAGTTTGTTGTGATTAACTTATTTTATTGTTAGGAAAGTTTTTATTATCTCAAAATTTATACATTACTATAATACGCCGGCTTCAATTGTTAGCTTTTACATCTTTATTCTGTGATCGTACTTATAAATTAAACAGACCTTCTCGATTTAATGTTGTATTTTCATTTTTGATTTAAGGCTTATGCATACTCATCATTTTTATTCTAATATTCTGGGTGATAAGTTTCTCAGTTAAACACCAGGACAAATATGCATAAGCATTTGTCATGTTTAGTTAAACGCAATAACTAGAAAGGATGGCGGAAAATAAAGTGATATATTTCAGCGCTGTTACGTAGTTAGAGTTTAAATAAAGAATTTAATAATAACAACAATGACAACAACATTAACAACAACAACAATAATAATAATAATAATAATAATAATAATAATAATAATAATAATAATAATAATAATAAAGGGAACAACTCATATGCTATATATAGACCAAAATATCCTAAAGGCGGTAAAAAAAAGAAATAATTTAGCCATGACATTGATCGACTACAAAAAAAGGCGTACGACGGGATCCCTCAAGCATGGATAATAGAATGCCTAAAAATGTATAAAATACTAAGTAGGCTCATCAACGTGATTGAAAATGCGATGAGGACATGGTGACTGTAATTAACAGCAGAGGAACAGCACATAACAAATTAACATACAAAAAGGAATCTTCCAAGGATATTCACTATCACTGTTTCTATTCATCATAGCCATTATGCCCCTGAACAATATACTGAGAAAGTGCAAAGCCGGATACAAGTTCTTTAACACGAAGGAGAACATGAACCACCTGTGTGGATAACACTAAAAAAGACCTAGAAAAATACATAGTGCAAAACACTGAAAGAATAATCATAGCCGCGAGAGACACTGAAAAATCAATAAAACAGAAAACAGAGAGACAAAGTATAAGACAAGATAAAGAAAAGTGGGAAGAGAAATTACTACACGGGTGATCCATAAGGATAACAAAAGATAAAAATAACGGAAACACTTGGACATGGATGCGAAACGGACACATAAGTCAAGAACCTGAGTGACTTATAACTGCAGTACAAGACAACTCGATAAGAAACAGTCACATCAAAACAAAACTCGATAAAACACAAGTAAACAGCAAATGCAGACTCTGTGGACAAAGAGATGAGACGATAAACCATATAATAAGTGAATGCAGCAAACTGGCCCAAACAGAACACAAAAACTGACCCGACATTAGGAACTGTGCAAACAACTGCATCTCGAATGCACAAACAAGTAATACAAGCATAAGCCGACAACATTACTCGAAAACGAGAATCACAAAGTCCAAAGTGACATGAACATGCCAACTGATAAATCCATTCAAGCAAGAAGACAAAATGGCGTAATAATTAACAAGAAAGAAAAGTCCTGCTGGTACAGCTGACCAAAGGGTGAATATCAACGAACAAGAGAAACGGAGCAAATACACACAGCTAGCCAGAGAGGTGAAAGGGATATTGTTGTATATTGGTTTATATTGGAGGGGATGATATATTAAAACGTGTCATGTGTTATATAGTGGATGTAAGATATTGTTCTTTTAACAGACAGATAATAAACGTATAAATCGTATGTATGTTGTTTAGTTAGGAGGATATGATATTGAGGTGTAAACTGAATCATGTTGTATCAGACTTAGCACACGGGATATTTTTTACAGTTCATATATAGGAAGAGGAATATATGCTTCATACCTTTTGTTTTCTTGAAGAGTTCTTCTGTATCTTCTCGCTTTACCGTGACGAACCATGAAACGACCAGCAGCATTTTTGAGACATCTGTTCTTATTTGTTAAACCATTAAAACAACTCTTTATATTTTTATAATATACATTTATTACATTTGTCTCAAATGGTTTTCGCATGATCTGCAGTTTGTCTACATTTCTATTCTTACAGCTCGCTCCCTAGCTGTCTGTCCACCACTATCTAGACGTCTGTCCGTTCTGATGGTCAATCCTCAACTCTCTGAATCTCTCCAAAACTAACGACATCACGTGTTCTCTTACGTCACCTAATTACGTGTCTCAGACCAACCTAATCGACAACTAGTTATTTGTTTATTGAATATTTATTCAAAACTCCAAAATAATGTTTACATATATTTTCTATTTTCACATTCCTTTTGCGATTCAAACGTCAATCATTTGTTCTGCAATTTAATTGTTTATTCTTCTAATCATAATAACTGATCCAGCGACCATCCGTGGCTCAAATCAATTAACAAGAATACAATAACAATAATAATAATGTTTTCCCCTTGACCCCGCTTGCCACAGTTAACAGATACTACGCTATGCTGGCAGCCTAAAGGGTCATAACCTTACAATATGGACGATGAAGAAAATAAAAATAATACCTATAATAGTAGGAGCACTAGGAACAATCCCGAGAAACTTCGAAAAAAAGACTGGGAGAAATTGAAACTAAAGGAATGACCGGAAAAATACAACAATGATTAAAACAGCTGAAATAATAAGAAAACACCTTGAATGTGGAAACTAACACACAGAAGCAACAATCGCGGGCCTGATAATCTGCTGCAAATGAAAAACATAAAGCACTACATGAAACCAAGAACACTGAAGCCGCATAACTCTCTCTCTCTCTCTCTCTCTATATATATATATATATATATATATATATATAGGATCTCTAAAACCAACCTCACCCAAGCCTCACATTGCAAGATCACTGCCCTCCCCCTAAGAAAGTGAGACCAAATAAGCAAATAGAGTCAAGAGGGAAGGAAAGACCGAGGAACTGGCCAGGCCTCCGCCGTATAAGTGCGAAGAGAACTGGAACTTTGGGGAGAATTGTTGCCACTCAAATTCCAGTGAAGACCAATAGCCGCTGCAAATTTCCAGTACTCTACACATCTTTCGACAACATTTGCAAATAAAGCCTATAACACACCTCAGATATTGTTCTGCCGTTTGTGCATATTATATTTGCATGAAATATCTTGATTTTTAATCCTATTAAGGTCAAAATCAGACGGGAAAAATGAGTTCATTTTATTTATATAGAGAAGAGATATATGGAAAATGAAGAAAGTTCAAATAACATTAATTACTGTAAAACCAATAGGAACAATCAAAAAAAATTTCGAAAAAATGTAAGAAATTGGAATCAGAAGACTGAGAATATAAAACTAATAGTAATTATGTACACAGCTTATATCATAAGGAAAATGCAACCCACATAGGTTGAGGACATTAACAAATAATGTGAATGCGGCAGTAGAAATAAAACAAAAACAAAATAACATACGATCACAGGAAACCTAGAAAACGAAACCAATTCTGTGTCTCATCGCCTCGACATAGTGGCGTCTACATAGGATCGGGCCACATGAAAGAGCTGTTAAATATTCAGACCTCCACTGCCACTAAAATCCCATTGTATGACAGCGATAATTAGATTGTAAGCAGGTGTTAAAGTAACCTTAACCTGCTATAGTTATCGACAAATATAGATATCACCAGAAATCTAAGGTGACTTGTTACCTAGAGTTCAGGGACACAATGGTTTATTGCTTGTGATTGATCGCTTGTGATTGTATGTGTAAGAACTCCTAGTAAACGAATGAATGAATGAATGAATGAATACTACTACTACTACTACTACTACTACTACTACTACTACTACTACTACCACTAATAATAATAATAATAATAATAATAATAATGATAATAATAATAATAATAATATCGAGTACTAATATTTAATCACAGTAAAAATTATCCATATGTTCACTTTGAATTTATACATACATACATAAATACATATATATATATATATATATATATATATACTTCAGAATAATTAAATGAAATGTATCTTCTGATATGTAAACCCAGTGATTTTTGGTCTTACAAAATATTATTAGATGTAATATTTTATATCATATTAATAACGATCGCATACACAAAGACGTGGTAGACGCTTGCACAGTGAGGCAATTGCCGATACATGAGAGCAACCAACTTTACAGAACAACTAATAAGTCTAATCAAAACATTCCGAGCACAGATATACGCAGTACAAAACTCAATAATAACAACCAACATGGTACTCTGAGTATATTGTTCCTAATATTAACCCACAAAACATCAACCAACATTCACCTCGCACAACTTCTGTATTTTATTCGATTCGAAATCCCAATATAATCCATACTGAGCCTGAGATGAAGAAGCCGTTAAACAATGAAAATACATTAAAAGCATTCACTTATATAGGTGCAAAAACCACATGCATTTTTTAAAAAATGAAAAGGCACAAAAACTAATAGTAGTACATCTTTAACTACCTTAACTGGAGAGTAATAAGATTCCTTGTTAAACTTAATGGAGTATACTGAAAAAAGCTAAATCATACACTCCAGGAGTAAAATTTTGTAACCTTTGTATCTGCGAAGCAGTTAATAATATCACTTTCCCTAAACCTATTATAATAAAAGCCAAAAATGAAATAATTTCAAGATGTAGACACAAGAAAAATTTTAAACACAATAAAAACTTAAACATAGCTAATATAGAACATTTCACATTAGATAAAAGTAACATCCATAACTTAGTACTGTTTACTCACTATACTAAAATATAGGTTATATTGAGACAGTTCTTGTTTAATATGTCTCAATTAACTTCCATGCTAGTATCTTCCTATTCCTATACTATTTCGTAACTCACCATGCACGCATTTACATTTTATAAACTAAATCGCAACACACAAATGTCACTTCTAGTAACAACCATGAATACCATATCTACACTGATTTAACACCCCTTAATTAATACCATTCTAAAACAAAATTTTCATATTCTTATATAGCTAATATATCTTTCGCTTGCAATATTTTCTCCTTGTATATATATAAAAATACAAAAAATCTTAATACTCGAAAATGCGACATTTTTGGTACGGGGTGGCATCCCAGTTCTCGTCTGATCTCAAAAACATTAATGATTGCTAAATTCCTTGTATTAGTATTTTTAGTCTTACTAATATCAGCCATTTTATCATAAAAATAGGATTAAAATTTGTGATAATAAATAAATAATATTAATATAGGTATTTGTAAGAAGAAGCCTTGTAATAACTAACAATACTTAAATTAATTTCCCAACAATGATATATGAGTATGTATGTTTGTGTATATATGTGTATGTGGGTATATATATATATATATGTGTGTGTGTGTGTGTGTATGTATATATATTTATATGTGTATATATATGTATGTATGTATATATATATATTTATTTATATATATATGTTTATATATATGTATATATATATATATATATTTATATGTATGTGTGTTTGCGTGTGTATATATATGTATATATATATGAAATAAAATGGAGTTGGAAGGACCTGAATACTCAACGTTTCGCCCGATTTATGCGGGCTTCTTCAAGAGGGATGGTCATTGACGAGAGAGCCGGAGGATTGGGGCTATATATAATGATGGGGGAGAGCAATGTGTTTTCCTTATGTAAATTAGAGGTCATATATACATTGATACACATTTTATGAGAGACAATAAATTAGAGAAATCTAGTGTGGTGGATTACGTCTAAAAGTTAAAATATCGTAGAGATTAAAAAATTGCGTCCGGAAATATAGCGGTGATAGATTAAGTAAATAAAATGACACGGGATTACGAAGGAAGGTTTTTTGTTTTGTTTTTGTTTTTTTAATTAGAGATAATTGAATTGGGATAAAATAGCGTAGTAACTTAAAAGATAGTGTCTAAAAATAAGAATAGAAGCTGATAAAATGGAGTCTAAAAATAGATAATGATAAAATAAAATACATCATCGCAACAGCCTCTTACCATTGATTTCTCGCTGGCAGTGGCCATTGGTTTATACTGGGATTTGAGTGGCACTAAGCCTCCCCAAGATCCCAGTTCTTTTCGCACTTGTCCAGCAGAGGTCTTGCTAGTGCTCCCATCCTCGGTCTTTCCATCCTCGGTCTGGCTAGTGCTCCCTTCTCGGCTCTTTGGTATCAATTACTTTTCTATTGGGGGGAACGGTGGTGAAACAATGGGGGGATTCATGATGGGGGCGTAGAGCATGTAGATCTGCAGCTGTGGCGTTCTTCATTCCCTGTAACGCTTCTTCGTTATATTGTTTTGTGTTATTCTCCGCAATCAAGGGATTTCCTTAATATTTCTGCCGTTTTCCTTATCGTAAGGCGTTATATTTTTCAGCCATTCCTCTGCTTTTAATTTCTGCCATTCCTTTTACCAGGTTTTTCGGAATTGTTCCTAGTGCTCCTACTATTATCGGCACTATTTTGATTTTCTTCATCACCCAAATTTCTTTTAACTCCCTGGCTACTCCTGTGTATTTGCTTCGTTTCTCCTTTTCCTTCATACTCACCCTGTGGTCAGCTGGGAGAGCAACGTTTACGATTTGACAGGATTTCTCTTTCTTTTTAATTATTACGACATCTGGTCTTCTTGCTTGGATGGGTTTGTCCGTTTGTATGTCCATATCCCATAGGATTTTGTGGTTCTCGTTTTCGAGTGCTGTTGCGGGTTTATGCTTGTACCATTTATCTGTACCCTCAAAATGCAGCCGTTTGCACAATTCCCAGTGCACCGTCCTCCCCACTTGGTCATGCCTGTTTTTGTATTTCTTTTGGGCCAGTTTGCTGCATGCACTTACTATATAGTTTATCGTTTCGTCTCTTTGTCTACAGAGTCTGTATTTGCTGTTTTCTTGTGTTTTATCGATCCTTGCTTTGATATGGCTGGTTCTTATCGAGTTATCTTGTGCTGCAGTTATTAGAGATTAAGTTTCTTGGTTTATATGCCCTTTTCGCATCCATGTCCAGGTGTTTTCGTTATTCTCATCTTTTGTCATTCTTATGAATCTTCCGCGGACTTGTTTCTCTTCCCATTTTCTCTTATCATCGAAATTAATTTGGAATGTAGATTGGAAATTTAAAGTTGAGATTTGGAGGGTAGTTAGTATAAACATGTCCGCTGGTACTGGTACTGGTTGATAAATATTCTCACCAGAGCTAGGTCTGATTTTTTAATAACTATTATTATTATTATTATTATTATTATTATTATTATGATTATTATTATTATTATTATTATTATTATTATTATTATTATTATTATTATTATTATTATTATTATTGATAAACGATTCTTTTATTTTGCATTCTGATATATTTTTATTTTATGTACAACTCGGATTTACCACTATGATTTAATATTTGAAACTAATATAACAAAAAATAACCGGATATATATTAGCAAATATTTGCCGGATTTCTCATTCAGCCAGCGGTGAAACGAAAGACAATATGGTGACATGTGATTGTTACCTAGTACCTTCGAAGAATTACAAGACACTTTGGATTTCTTTACCCCGTTACTCGCAGACTTTTCTCATTTAATGATTTAACATTCATCTTGGATTCAAATTACAATACCATTTTTCTGTCTCAAAATCCATTTGCCTTACTTAATCTATTTTAACGGTTTTAAAAAAAAAACATTAATAACTTTAATTTTCTATGTTTGTTAATTTTAGGAAATAAGTTGTAACTCAATAAAAAATATTTCCTATTATTTTTTCACCTGGGGAGAGTAATAAGCGTCAAAAATTCATGGTTAACGAAATAGATTTATTAAATTGTATTTTTTTTTTGTTTTCAAACAGTAAAAATGTCTATATTTGAAGATTAACTTTTTCAAATCATAAAATTTTAAATATCAATATATATATATATATATATATATATATATATATATATATATATATAAATATATCTCAAACTTGTTATACATAATATGTAAAAACATAAACAAATTATTTTTATAGACAATGGGGATCCCCATGAGTATGTTGAAATCTAAAAAAAATTGCTGGAATTTTCAAAGAGAATTAGTTCTACAAATCAAGAGTGTTATCCATATAAATAAAACAGTAGATGTATGTGTGTGTGTCTGTGTATTTGAATGTACATATTTATCCGATAAACGCTGAAACTACTGGTAAAAAACACTGCTTTTTGGGAGGAAATAGTAATCATACACAAAGTGTGGTTTATAATGAATAAAATCTTTTTTAAATGGATGAATAACGCATACAAAAATATATCAGCAAGTTGAAATGCAAGATGTTCATGTAAACACTCCGACATATTTGTATTTCTTTCTGCGCATGCCCAAATTGGGATAATTTCTTCAATTCTTTAAATATTAAATATTTCTTACTTATCTCCGAATATCTACATCAGTAGGAAACTCGGCTGGAGGCTTAACTTTTTCGGTTTCGATTGTAGGTGTTGGCTGGAGCCCCAACTGTTAGTTTCCGAGTTTAGATTGTTAAATTATTATAACAGTACTATATATTAGGTATAATATCATATTAAATGGTAAATTGACTTTGTGATAATAAATACGAAACCTTTATGAATTAATATATATTTAATCGTATTTTACAACCTGGCAAAATTGTGAGACGTATATCAGTAAGTTGAAATGCAAAGTCTTCATTTCAATTTCTTTCTGCGTATACCTAAATACTATTTATTTCTTCCAGTCCTGTAATATTAAATCTTTCTTAATAGTCTCTCGATAGCTACATCGGTAGAGGACGCAGTTAAAGCGCTTAATGTTTTGGTTTCGTGTCTAGCTGATAATACTCAAGTCATTTGGTTAGTAATCTTTTGAAATCACTACTATATATTAGGTACAGTATAATATTCAATAGAAAATTAGCTCCGGTATAACAAATACGATATCTGCATGAATAAAAAATATATTTAAGCGTATTTTACGATTCTGTAAGGTAGGGCATCCACGGCCACTAAATGAATAAGATTAGAGATCAACTATATAATCTTGTCATTAGATATCGATCTTGGAACAGGAAAACTTTTATATTCATTTTTTAACAAAATCCAATTTATCATATAAACATTATCCTGTCTTCATAGATAATTGTCTGAACACCATACAGCATACAGATAATTCCATTATATGATGAGCTTCTTAATCGACGAAATCTGTGAGGTGTGACATTACCTCTTGATTACAATTACTCGTTGGCTTATCTGGTCTAGAGAGATAGTACTTGGAAAGAAGCCCATGTATAAGTCTAATTGCAAACCAATACACCGTCAACGTAAACCGTATAAATATATGCATGAAAATTACCTAATGACGACAAAGAAAACTGCCAACCAACGTAATTCATAAGAAAGAAACTGAAATGTGTAAAAGATATAGGAACATGAGGTCGGTTGAGGAAAGTATGTGCACTTAATTAAAGAATTTAGAATTAAGGGAATCGAACAAAATATAGTAACACACAACTTGCCAGTTTCTGTTGGTAAGTAAAATCATGATTGCTTGAAAAACGTATGCATTTATAACGTTTCTAATATAAGCTATTTAATAAGAAAAATAAGAGAAAAATTAAGTAATTAAAAAAAGAGATGAATAGATAGATAGTTCAGAAAGTAAAGAAGTAAGAGGGCAGGTATAAAGGAAATCTATAAAGATGAAATACAAGAGAAAATAAAAAGGAATATAAGATCGTGCAAATTTTTTTATCGTCAAAATTAATAGTGATGCTTACAATTGACAGATCTTGACGCAAATGTGAAATTAAAATACAATTGATAAAATTAATTTAATTTGTTATATACGATGTGCCTTCAATCAGTATCCAGACATTTTTGTACAGGCGTTAAAATTATCTAAGACTTTTGTAAATTCAGTATGCTATTGCTAGACATGGTATGGAGGACAGTCCAATTTTTATGATTTCGGAAAAAAAAGAAGAAAAAAAAGGACTTCGGTTGCCACGGGGAAAAAAAAGAAAAAAAAGACGACAAGAAAAACAATAAAATGTATGAAAAAAAAGAAAAAGAAAGAACAGTAGAAAAAAATACAAATCAACACACACACAACGTAGGGTCTATTAAAACACTAGGCGAATTAGAAAAATAATTAAGAAAAAAAAGAAAAAAAAAGAAAAGCAATACACACGTACAACCTTTTCACGAAGAAAGAAAAGGAAGACATACAGACACACAGATGTAAAACTTTATATATAGAAAATAGTTTTAAAAAATGTTTATCGTATTAGAAATTAGCTCGTTATAGACGAAGAAAAATATCACTTAATGTAAAAGTTAGAAGGGAAAAACAAAGAATGATCCTTTCAGCTTAGCAAAAAGATAAACACGTCAATCACAAATATGTGTTATGAATATTTTGTGTCATTTTTCAACTGTGAACTAAATGTAACTTTTAATGAAAAACAATATGTACTTTTGATGAAAAACAATGGATAGGTTCTGAAATGTGATTTTTTTTCCTTTTTTTTCACTAATTGTACGATTTGTTTTTTCTTAGGAATTTTTTTTCTGACATGGACAATTTTAGTTCCATCGAGTGTTAGGATTGTCTGAGACTTTATAAGTGAGTCGTTTTATTTTATTTTAGAAACGACTGTATTTTAATTGTAAATGTCTAGGTATTTTTTTGTAAACGACTGTGATTTTTCTTTAATTTTGAATTCTGTGGAATGGTAAAAGATGGTGCACTATGCAGCCGACCTAGTTGATGACGTGGTCAAATGGGTTTCCACGAATCTGTGTTTTGTTATTTGGAATTTTGTTGTTAGTGAGATGGGACTTTGTGATTGCTTATAGGATATTTTTGTATTTTTTAATTTATTATTTTTATGTAATTGATGTGTTGTCAAACGGTATTGGCAGAATTTTCTTGTTCTTTGACATGTATTTTTTTTCGCAGAATGGTGAGGTGGAATCTTTCCTTGTGGGGTCTATTGAAAGAATGATTAATAAAAGAAAGAACGTGTTGTTAATTAATTAATTAATAATCATAATAGTAATAATAAAATAGGGAAAAAGAGAAAGAAATAAGATTAAAACAGTGTAATAAATAATTTTAAAAAAAAATTTCGGAAGAGTCAAAGGTTCAGTCGGTATCAATTTTAATTTTCGAAATGTAGAATAAATGTTCTATTGGGCATGAGTGACGTTTTGACCACATAAGTAAGGTAGAAAAAAAGGATAAATGTAGGGTTAAATAAACTATATGAAGAAATGAAAGAAAAAAGTGGGGCGTGAATGGAATTTAATTTCTGTGGCAAGCAAGTTAGAATTTTGGAGAGGTGTTGAATTACATGGGTAGTTATTAATTTCATTATTCTCGAGAAATGATTCGAATTTTATTTTTTTTTATCGTGATTTCTATTGATTTCGAGTAGAATCAACATGGAGCAACTTTGAGTACTTCATGTGTGGAAATCCGATGTTTTCCGTGAAGCTATGTGTCTTCAAGGCAGGTTGCGCTTACCGATTTGGAAAAAAAAAGTTTTTTCGGACATAGCAGTAAACGGAATGTATTCTGTCCAGCGTGAGCGGATCTAGTTTTAATCAACTTCAGGGAGAAAATGAAATGCCCTCTGACATTGTGTAAGGGGCAGAGGGGGTGCAATGGCTGACGTGGCCATTATGTTACTAATCGCTCAAGAGAGGATGAATGAAATATGTATGCAAGTACTTAGGAAAATAGAAGGCTACCCACCATATGGAATGTTAAGAAGTTTTTTGTTTCCCACAAAATACTAGTAATAAGAGTAGGCTTATGATGAATAGGATAAGGCTTGGGATGGAAATTTTTTTTGTGTGTGCTACCTATGGGAAGAAAAGCTGATCTGTAAAGCCAAGGACGATGATAGTCCGTTTTGAAGAGGCAGATGGACCTCGATTTTATTATTCGGTTGATTGCCGAGAATTTATCGATAACGCGTAGTTTCGACGGGAGTAAAAGATGCTCCTGAAATTCTGATTTAAGTTATGAAGAGACCATGGGGTCACAGGGAGTTGTTGACCTTCGAGGGCGCAAGGATTAGCGCCACATGGTATTATTTATTGATATTATTTTACTTAGTATATTGAATAAAGGTATGACAGTTTTCTTTGCCAGTGGGGTGAGCATATATATCCTATTCTTAGTAAATGTGGGAAGTAGAAAATGTATGCCTTCGCCATACATTTTGATAAAAAGGGGGGAAGGAATGTTACAGAGAGAGAGAGAGAGAGAGAGGAGAGTAAACGTGGAGGTAGACACGTTTACCAGAACCGAAGGTCAGCTGACAAAATTACGTATGTATGACGTGATCAGCAGATCGGTGAGATTTGATTTGAGCTTTGAAGAAGACGGGCGTTTTTCCGTGGTCTCCCCCTCTTAACTGGGGAGGGGGGAGACGAACGCTGACGTGTGTGAAGAAGAACCCACACAAGCAGATTTCACTTCCACCTGCTGCAGGACCTCTGGGGAAAGTGAAATAAAAAACTATAAAACCGATTCATCGTCTTAGAGTGAAAATCTTCGTCAAACAGGTATCAAGTCTCCCTCCAGAATGAGAAATTTCCAGATGGTCCTTTTTGAGGAAGCAGAGGTAGGTTCAGAAATTACATGTCACACACACGATTCCCTTTATGATAATCAAACACACAATCATTTATATTAGAGACAATCATACGGAATCTTCTTATGTTATATAGAAAACGTAAATGTTGCCTTCAATGATAACCAATATATAACAAATGCAACGAATCTGTGAGAAATGGTGAGAACTGTGGGAGATATAAGCTAGCCAGAACACCAAATGTGTTTTGCCAAATAAAGAATTTCATAATAATGGCCGTCATGTGTCTAAAGAGACGATAAGTGCACAGATTGACGTCAGTGTGAGAACAGTACACACAATTATTCGAGGAACTGAAGATGCAGAAGATTGGCAAGAATGTACCAATCCATATCTCCATCTATGTCACAAACGATTTGAACAAAATGGGCATCAAGACAGTTCTACACTCTGTCTATAGTCCGTACCTTGCTCCCTGTAGATTTGGTAATACGCTAAGCTCAAAGAAGATCTTAGAGGTTGTCGTTATAAGACAATTCAAGAGATGAGAGAGGCTGTTAGAGGTTTATTGTCACGCACAGGCAGGAGGGCTTTCATGGGGCCTTCCAGAAGTTATTTGAACGCTAAAAGTGTGTAGCAACCGAATGAGATTACTTCGAAGGGGACTAAAGTTTCATGTGCGTACTATCAATAAATCGACCATACAAAAACTCTGGAAAATTATTAAAGGTACCTCGTATTCGTTACTTTCAGGATTATTATTCTTTTACATATATCTACGTTCACGTTATTCTATAATTAGTTGGTCATCATCTCTAGTAAGTCTAAATGCAAAGTTTTCATAACGTAAAGTTACACAAACACATTATTACGATAACACAAACATGAAAGTGTCCACGTTCTTCATGAATAGTTACTATTTTTACCCTTATATATTAATATAATATCAATTTCCTTGTCTCTACAATTGTAATAGTAAAATAACCGATTGCTTCCTAAACAAGTCTTTCAGACGCAGAATTCTCAACGTCACTATGCATATATTTCACCCATGCTAAAAAATCACCGCATTTGTTCCGAACAAAATGTCTCCATCTTTAATACGTATTCCCCAATTTACTATATTATTGGAATTTATATTCATGTAACTCTTATTAAGAGACAACGGATACCTCCGGAATATTAGGGGCGCGTATAATTGTGAGGCTGAAGCCCACACAACACTTCTTCTGAATCAGTAATGGTTGAGTCCAGTGGCAAGAAGAAATTTAATACGACTAGTAATAATGCTGAGATAAGTGGAGAGCACATACTGCACCTGGAATAGTCACCCATTTTAGTACTAACTAGAATTAACGTTACTTAATTTAGGTAATGTAACGGAAACCGATGTATCAACGTGAAGTATGCCGCTTTTTGCAAATATTTTTTTATTGTTAAACCATGTTTTATTTTCACCATGGGCATCACCGGGAGAAATATTCTGATAGTTTTTGTTTTATTCTTTTTAATCGATAAAGTCAACGAACCTTGCAGTATTTATTGATGTGGGGTCGATATAGCAATTCACCAGAAATGTTGCTATTACAATTAAGACAGTCCAAGCAGAAAATAACCTCCGTTTTTTTTTCCTATTTGTGTCGCAAATATGTTTTCGAGTTGCGCTTAACACGTTAAAAATATGTAAGTGAGCAGGCATTTCCTAGATACAGGCAACATATGAATATGCAGGGTGAACGGCCTTTTAAGCATGCATCGTTAATAGGATTTTAGTTGAGGATTGCTGATGGAAACGTTTCGGAATATTGTAATCAACTTGATATCATTTTTGTTCTCTGTTATTTCGTGGGAGTTTAAATGTCCATTGTGTCATGTATAATCTTAATTTTTATGTGTGCTTGAGATTCCTCTCTGATATTCACTCAGGTTTTATAATTGTTCTTTAATTAGAAATATCGTGCCATTACCATTAATATTATTATTGTCTTAAACCAATGCATTATTACTTCTTATACAACATGTGTTAGTGTATATTTTCGACTTATAACATCTTTCATTTTCTTATACTACTAATATTAATAACTAGCAAGACCTGTTAACCGGCGTTTCCCACCTATGTGTATAAAATTAAAGTGCTTTTGTTGTTGTTGTTTCCCAACCACCTCCTCAAATTAGGAACTGCTTTCAGAATGGACACCACCAACCTTCGTATGTTAAGAACAGCTTTCGGAATAAACAACGGATTTTTTGAGTGGCGATATGGTTGGCGAAAATTGTGCCAAAAATGTAATTTTGTTAATCACGGTCACGATTGCCACGCGCAAATACTATGAAGGAACCAAAAAGTTTGGTGGCTGCAGTGTCGGTAAGCCCGAGTGTACTAATCTGGCGAGTAGAGTATGATATTTTTGTAAGCCACATGGGAGTTCAGGTCGTACATTACTCTCGAATCTCTATCACTTCAAACGACCTAATTCCTGTAGTCACGTGTACCTTACCATCTAAACATGTAAACGGTATTGAAGAAAAGGTACACTATATTCGCAGTGTTTTATGTAAATAATGAACAATTGTTAATTATTTTAAACAATATGTACAGAATTGTGTTTATAGCATAAAAAATAAAAATAAAACAGTTTATAAGTCAATACAAGTAAATCTATATAAATGTTTATCTTATACAACAGAAACAGAAAGTTTATGTAATTTTGAAAGAAATATTGTTCACGGTTTGTGACGCATTTGCTTTTAAACAGAAATAAACGTATCTACATTACACTCAGGCATTTTTCATAGAAACATAAAAGCAAAGTACAATTGCATTTTGGTTTGTGACCTACTTAGGCTAATAAATAGAAGCAAAACATTTAATATAAAGTATTACCCTTGCGAGGCTGCAGAAAAAAAGTTATAAACTTAAGCAACCCCCTATGTAAAATTAAAAAGCATCGTGTGCCGTATTGTGCTTAAAGAAAGGGGGTAGAAAGTTACCAGCAGTCCCAAGGGTAGAACATGGAAGTAGAAAAGTAAGTGAAAAAAAACACACTTTTGTCTCCTTGGCAACGGAGATGGTATAACTTTACTGATCTTTGAAATAACGCTTATAAAACGTACCGGTAGGCGTGAATGAATTAGTGACACAAACAAAATGAGTAAAGAGTGGTAAGTGTAAAACGGCTCTCTCTTTCTTTCTTTCTTTCTCTCTCTCTTTCTCTCTTTATCTCTGTTCCTCCCTCCCATATTCTCTCTCTGTATATCTCTATTAATCTCTGTATATCTCTATCTCTATCTGTTCCTCGCTCCCATATCCTCTCTCTCTTTATCTCTCTCCCATGCTCTTTTATCTCTCTATCTCTATCTGTTCCTCGCTCCCATATTCTCTCTCTCTCTCTCTCTCTGTCGCTTCATCTCTATGTATATAAATATCTATATCTCCCTGCGTACATTTGCTTCATTGTTATCTAGCTGCTTGTCGGTTAAACCTTCAAGTTCGTGCTTACATGCCTGTTTCCTTACTCTTTCGATCGAAACCAAGAAGTTGCTTAATGTAAACATAAGTTGTTCTACTTCAAAATAAAAGCAACAGTTCATGATAATTGTTCAATTTTTAAAGATTATGTGCACATATCGAAATATTTGTTCGCTTAAAGTAAATTGTTAGCGTGGGACCGAAACCGTAGGTGTATCTAGTAAAAAGTAAACCAAAGTTTATTGTAAATATTCAATGTTTTGAAAATTTAATTATACAACAAAATACATTTAATCATTGTATAGCTTTATACTGCATTAGTTCATTTCCAGAATATTAAAGTATATAAAAATGAACACATACACAGCGTATCGGCTGCAGAAGTACACAAAAATCCGTTCTCAACTGAATTAATCAAGTAAGCGGATTTTTTTATTTAGCTTAAAAAGAAATTTTAGTCAGTTGTACTTTTACAAAATATAAAGGTTTATATAGCTGTTTGTAAAGGACTTACAAATTAAACGTTTGGGTCAGTTTAGAGGCTTCTAAGTAATACGATAGCCGGATCTTGAATGCTGTAATAAGGAAATCATTTTATTTTGAATTCGGTCAATACGCGTATAAAGAAAGTATGTTAGTCAAGTCTAACAGACATAGAATATTTATGTAGCTAGAAAGAAAGGAAAAAGAAATAATGGATATCAGCCTGTGGTGATGAATATTAACCGATGTGTTTATATGTTTGGAGTAGAGTTAATTTATTTAAAACAAAAGCCTCTCGTGGAGAGGTAAAGTATGCTTTTCGATCGCTGGGGCGTTCTTTTATGAATTATGATTGACAGTGTGAATTGCAAGAATAGTTTGGTGGCAGCCAATGAGCGTTGGTTGAATTTGAGATCCTTAATTTTGGAATCGAGAGAAGGAAAGTTTATGGTTTACGTATTAGATCATGGACCAGAAAATAACAGTGCAATTCCACATATGATCAAAATGCAGAATATGTATCGCTGGCGAGTGGGAGCGGTAGCGGTACTTTTTATTTAGAAGGAAAAATGAATGTTGCTTCCACTGTAGATGTATGCAACAGTAATTATGCTTCTCCTAGCATGAATCTAGGATATATAGCGTATAAATGTGAGTTAGGTGGCGTTCAAAAGTTATATAATATAGTGGTTGATAGTGTAGACATGATAAATTTGTATGTGGTCCATGTTGGAGTAAACCTAGTGCAGTTTGGTCCAGATGGGAATGTCTGCAATCAAATTATTATATATAGTAGATAACATGGAGATGTTTCCTACGTCTATATTAAACGTGATACAATTATTGTCTTTTTTATTATAAAGAGATATATTTTTTTAGATTAAGACCTTCCTTGTATTCTAAAATAAATCAAATTTGCCTAGATTATACTTTATTTTGTTTTCATTATCATCAACTACAATTAAGATTGAGCCACCATACATCTGGTCATAATCGTAAAAAAATGCATGTGGAATTATTAATGTGAACCGGATTCACATAGTTTACTATTATTGTATAAAACTTTCAATATAATCAGTTCTTATAATTTTCTCGAATAAAGTTGTTCACTCTAATGTTCTAAGTTTATTCTGTAATGGAGTGTGCTTTTTAGTTGTTATTGCTTTCTAATCGCAATATCGCATACATATTTTACATTTCAGGACACAGAAGTTAGATCCGAGTGCAATACTCTATATGGAAATTTACTAGCCTATTATACTTAAAAACCTTCAGTTACTTGTAACTAGCAAGAATTCCCAACGCTGACTAGGATTATACTATATTTTTATCGTCATAGAAATCGGTTAAATCGACCATTTTTTTATCAAATCGATTTATTGTCTGATCTGGTTGAGGAATCGGTTGCGGTGTAATAGAATGAAGCTTTATACACTTCCACACATTTAGTTCATAATTGTACAATATTGCAGTTTACATTACTGTTTATTTGATAAAATTATTTTATATACTGGCTTGAATAAAAAAGGAAAATGCAAAAGAATCTTTTTATTTAAAATGCTCACAAAAACCATCTCTTGATTTTATAAAATTATTTTTATATAATGGCCTAAAGTTAAAAATTAAAATCTCAAGCATCATTGTTTGATTATACTATAAAAAGCAGCATTCATTTCGAAAGCGCCCCTGTCTTATCAAAGAACCTGCTGTTAATCATAATGACTTAGCAATTCTTTTCGGTTTAAAACTTTTCAAATGTACTTGTGTTGTATAATAAGGGGACAGACTGTGAAGAAATCGGAGAGGCAAGCCAAGAACGTGATGTGAGGGTCACGATTCAAGCATGGCAACATGGAATGTTGGAAACGAGCGTCACCTGAGCTAGTGACACATATAATTGGAATGCGGTGATGTTTCAAGACCAAACAAACAATAGGAAATTGGCCT